>NW_010118178.1:3436-8600 GCF_000699245.1 Pterocles gutturalis
GCTGCATGGCCCAGCGTTACTACAATCCTTTCTCACTGCATTCACTCCTAAGGTCACCCAGTTCCTGCTGTATGATTTGAAATAACATCCGTTTTTATGCCATCAGTACATCATTAACATCCCTCTACTTCAGTCACTGTCAATAAGAAATCTAAAATCGGGACCCCTGAAGAAGAGCTTTAGTGGTCTTCCTCCATCCCAATACTTCTCCTATTCAGGCCAATACTTCTAGTTTCACCATGAGCCATCATCACATCCCCTCAGGCTCCTGGATCTCCTCAAAACCCTTGTCCTTACCTCCATGCTCTCTCTTTTTCCAAGTGCAAAGGCAGAGCAGAAACTTAGGAAACAGCAGGTGAGTGAAAAGATAACATGCAGCTGAAATATCTTTGCTTTTACCTGCCTTTACTGGACAAAGAAAAGGGATGATCCACAGGTGGCCCCTCTGGGAATTTTCCAGTTTATTTTCTTATTCACTAGGCTCTGCAAGGAGTCACAGGATTGTGAACCAAATGGGGAGAAATAGTTGAAATTTTCCACAAAATAATGTCTTTGTTTTTCATCTCTTCTCCTCTCCAGGACAAACAAGCAAAACCTCTAGGGAATTTCTAAAGAAAATCTTTTGACCATTGTTAAGAAGCCTTGTATTTTAAGTAAAAATCTGAAAATTGGTTTTTGTTTTTTTTTTTTTTTTTAATTTAGTTAATGGAGATTGCGTAGTTTTAACATCCATGGGAAAGAGGTGAGGATAACAGCGCTTACCATACAGATATATACCTCAGACAAACAGGTATTTACCCCAAATCAGGGAGGACAAGAAACTACTGCACTGATTTCAGTCCAGGCCTGCCCAGAAAGCATACTGCCTGATACACAGAGTTATTATCCTGACAATCAGGTGAACCCTGTGCCAACACCTGTTTCGCAGGCTAGGGTGGAGAGGAAGCTCTGTTTTAGGGGAGGAAAAATAATTTTGAGTAAACTGGTGTCAAAGCAGTGAATTTTGTGTCATCTTTGTACCACTCAGCTGTTCACTGAGCTGCTCTTTGCTTTATAATCCATTAAAATAACAGCAGTGACTTGGATGTTCATGCTATTTGACCTGCTCAGGGCACTAACGGCAGAGTGACACCCAACAGAGTTAAAGGTGTGCATTGCGGTTAGTGGGTCTGCTTGCATGGTCCGGGCCAGCCTGATGCTAGAATACCTTTGCTGAATGGGCCCCTCAGCCTGGAAGTAAACTGTGGGAGGTTTTGGTGTAGAAGTGGCTAAAGGTTGACATAACTTACTGCAAGTGACACTTTAAAAACACTTCACAGGTATTTTTGTGTAAGAAAATCTTCTTTTCTCTCTCCTTTATTCAGTCTTGAAGGAAATGCTACGTGTTAGGAGGGACCTGGCTGCAGCTTTGAAGTGAATGGATTTATTCTTGTGCTTTACTTAAAAAAAAGTTAGAAAATTTCACATACCAAAAATTCTCAAGAAGACAGCTGTCAGGGGTGACATGTCGGATATGAAGTGGCTCTCCAGCTGGTCCCTGTCTGCATGCTGGGAAGGCATGTGGAGACATTTTTTTCAATTGCTGTACTAGTTTGACATGTTCACAGTGGAAAATGATGTATCATTCTTGAGCCTTTGGTTGGTGGACACTTCAAAGTGCATTGGATCCTCTGAGAGGAGTGCCCTATTGTTAATTGTTCCTTTCACATGTACATTGGGATGAACATGGAGGGAGCAGCGAGGAACAAAAGGGCTCCGGTGGCCTTTTAGAGAAAACCCTGTGCAGCTCAACCTGAGTCTGACCTTGAGAGGGTGGGTTGCTCTGGTTTTTAAATCCTGCTCTCTGGTTCATTCCCCTCTAGCTCCCCACCGTTACCCAGCTGCAGGGGAACAGGATGCTGGAGCAGTGAGCACAGTGGGGCATGGGGAGTCCCTCCACTGCTGCCAAGTGGTGCCCAAGGAGCTGCATCCTGGGCTAGTATCCTTCCAGGAGGGGATGGGCACAGCTGGAGTCTGGGGGCTTGGAGGGGGCTTCTGCAATGGGACTGTTGGGGGGGCGTGCTGGCTTTCCCTTATCCTCCAGGAAGCAGGTGGGCCGTATTGACCCTCCTCAATCTAGCTGCCCCACTAGCACTCAGTCTCAGAGCACAGCCCAGGGGTCTTGAGCCCCTGTGATTGGAAATAGGGTCTCATAATACGTGTCATGAGTTTCCCAGGCCTTTGAGGACACCGTTCTTTAACATCTTGAGACAATCCTTTGCTTCCAGGCACCTGTCCCATGTTTCTCTCCCTCTCACCCCCTTGTGCGACCAACTAGATTGATTAAGAGATTGCACTGTGCAACGTGGTGTCCAGGCTGGGTTCAAACTTCAAACTCTCAAGCACAGGAGGCAGTTGTTTCCTACAAACAGAGATGTGATCCCTTGGTGTGCACTTCATTCAGTGAGTTAGACTAAACCTCTCCCTGTAGCCTCAGCTGCACAGAAGGATCTGTGCTGGGTCACAGAGAGGCCAAGCCCTGGCTAGCACATCCCAAAATAGATGCTCAGGCAGGTGACTGGAAATAGCCTTCCCCAGATGAGCTGAACAGAGAAGATTGCCCAGAGATTTGCATGCTGGGGTGAGGCAGATGATAGAGGGTGCAGGCAGGGCCAGTTGCCCCAGGTCTCCCAGGAAATGGTCTGCTTCTGAAATAGAAACTGGGAGGAGAGAGACACATCTGCAGTGGCAGATCAGCCAGTGTGTTACAGCTCGCTTTGGTGCCAAAGGCTCTGTAGCAGCCTCTGCTGCAGAATGTCCTGGCCCTGGGGTCTCCCTAGACCTGAAACACCTGAGCTGGCGTGCTGGCACATGTGGCTCAGGCCAGACTGGGGGAAAAGATGTGAAAAGCAATGTCAGCACTGGGCACACCAGTACAGGGACACGGAAGAGTCACCCCTGAGGCCTCTGCCCAGAGTTTGGTATAATGGCACAGTCTGGACCTTGTCCTTCTCTGAGGAAAATGAGAGTAATAGAAACACAACAAAATAACCATAAAATTTAGTTGTTTTCAACCCTCAGTGCTCAGGTCTTTGATGTCTCACATCAGTAAGGTAGATTTTACTTGCAAAACAGCTTGGACTTCAGTCCCTGCTTTCCCAAGGCATGTGTGTGCTTGGTCCAGAGTTGGCAGTATTTTCCTGATGGTGGGTGTGCACACCCTGTGCCCCTTGCCACTCTTCTGATGTGTTGCGGGCTGGAGAGCAGGAGCAGTGCTGCTCTGGCCATGAGAGGCAGTGGGTCCCGGGCTGGCACACTGGCTGCTGCCAGCTCTGTGTTGTTGGTGTGCCCAGTGCACACCAAGGGCAGCTCTTCTGCTCTCATCTTCCTCCAGCTCTCCGTTTTACCATGCTATTAAGTTATTGCCACCCCTTAGGGACAAGCCTGCGAGAAGGCAGAGGGCTCACATGACTCTGGATCAGTAAAGGAAGCAGCTCAATTAGCATTTCACACGCCTTTTCTTCCCTCTCTTCTTACCTTCCCTGCAGCGGGCATGCTTTCCCCTTAAAGGATTGTCCTGTTTCTGCTCCTTGCCAGCGTTGGCAGGGTGACAGTAGTCGAGTGTGCAAACTTGTGCTATTGTCCCCAGGCCAGGGGGAGTCATGGAGACCCACTAATATGACACAGGAAAATGTTTGCTGATGGCAATTCTATGGGCTTTGTCTAACTCTTTCTCCATCATGACGACTCGATTTAAGTCTCTAACTGTTTGACTACAGATGCAAGAGTACTATCCAACTCCATCCTTTTGTCCGGTAGTTTGAATGGGTAATTCAGCTTTTGTGTAACTCAATTGAGGGGGCAAACATAAAGACAAGATTCTTGAGCGCTCAAGCTCCCTTTCCATGGATATCTGCACATCTCTTTAGAGATTTGTTCCTTTCCTACCTTTTTCTGACATCATTCTCCCCTTAAAAAAAAAAAAAAAGGCTCTGATGGGGAACGGTTAAAAGTAGGCTAGCTCGGTCCCCCTTATTACATTGTCCTGTGCCAATGAAGCATGGTTAGTATCAGCCTCTAGACAGATTTGGGGAGTGAGGAGAAAAGGGTGCCTAAAGTTTCCTAACTCATCCTCAGCATTTTTGCTTCAGATTGTGTCATTTTTAAAAAGAAAGGCCTCAGTAAGGGTGAAGAGGATAGGGGAGAATGGTAGAAATCACAGGGAAATGATTGTATTTATTAGCTGTCTTTCTGTGGCTGTCCCCATGGTAACAATTTGTGATGGCAAAGAATGCGAGGAGGGGAGGCTGATGCCTGATTGGGATGCTTTGTATTTGGCAAAGTGGCTTCTGATTGGCCTGGGAGAGCCCCGAACTCGCCGGAGTCGATATTCATTCAGCTTGCTCAAGTGCTTGCTAAACTGCGTCCAAACACTGGCGGCAGTGTGTAACCTGCCTAACGAGATTAGCAGGGAAGGGGCTCTCCTCTGCAGCTACGCCGCAGCCACCAGCACCAGCAAGAAAAGCCGCCGCGCGCCGGGTGAGTGTCCGCGCTTGCTTACAGGGAGGCAGGAGCAGCCACCCCAGCCTCTTCTTTCCACCTAAGTGCTATCTAACAAGATTAAGCACCAGGCTGGCTGGCTTTCATGAGACAGCTGCCGTGCTGGTGTGTGCCGGGGCAGCGGTGCGGGGCAGTGGGCTACGGGCATGTGGCAGCTCTGCTGGGAGTTTGCCGGTGTGGAGGTGAGCTGATGGATAACTTGTTTGTGTGTCTGGGAAGTTTGACATGTACCCCTCACCCTCCCTCCATTTGCTTGGTGCTATTTGAACTGAGGTTTCCCGCTCTGGAGTCTGTCTGTTGTGTTTCGCAGGTTTGCCAAAGTTTGTCTAAAGGCGGATTATAAACTTTTCATGGGAAACGCCACACGGCACATGCAGTGAGATGGCATCGGACAGTGAGGTAAAAACCCTCCTGAATTTCGTCAACCTGGCCTCCAGCGACATCAAAGCGGCTCTGGATAAATCAGCTCCTTGTCGCCGGTCTGTTGACCACAGAAAATACTTGCAGAAGCAGCTCAAGCGGTTTTCTCAGAAATACTCTCGGATCCCACGGTGCCACCCCAGCAAACCCCCTGAGTGCGGCTGGCGCAGGGGGGCAGAGGACCGAGGCCACGGCCCCCAGCCCG
>NW_010118178.1:8637-38434 GCF_000699245.1 Pterocles gutturalis
CGTGGACAGCTGAGGCGGAGGAGAGCCTCACCGGGGAACGAGTTTTGCAGGAGCAGAACCCTGAGGCTGCCAGGCCTGACCAGGTGCCCATGAGGAAGCGACAGCTCCCTGCCTCCTTCTGGGAAGAGCCACGGCCAGCCCAGAGCCTGCCAGCCAGAGCCTTTCCTGCTGGCCCCGAGGGGCTCCTGGCTCCCAAAGACCCTCCTCCCTACGAGGGGAAGAAAAGCAAATGGAGTTCAGACACCGCCAGCCCAGAGAGTCCCCCTGAGTCTGCCCCACACGCTGGGGAGAAGGACCCTGCTGGGGGCCTCTTGGGGGGGGTGGGCGCCTGGACCTGCTGCCCCTTCCCCTGCCCTGGGCCGGGGGTGTACCAGCCCCCAGGCACACTGCCCCCATCACCTTTCCCAGGGCTGGGGCTGTGGAGGAAGAGTGCGGCCACGCTGCCGGCGGAGGTGCCGCACTTCTGCAAGGAGGCTGATGGCATGGGACAGAACCTCTACAGGCCCGTAGTTTTGAAACCCATCCCCACCAAGCCTGCTGTGCCCCCGCCGATCTTCAATGTTTTCAGCTATCTTTAGCCGGGGAGGTGTCAGAGTCACGCTGAACACGACAGCTCCTGAGAGTGAATTGAAACACCCGGTGGGGCTCCAGGCTTGAGCTGCTTGCAGCATGGAGCAGCGGGGGACCGGGGGCCGGCGATTGCACCCTCTTACTCTTGGGTGGGCTGGGGTGAATTAGTAACTGCTGGGAAGCTACTCAGGCTCCACTCTCCTCTCAGTACATGGGTGTAAATTGGGAATAAGCCTTACGAAGCCAGGGGCACGGAGTGTGAGGCAAAGCAGGGCTCTTTCATTGATGGGCATTGTCTGAGCTGCAGCGAGCAGGGCTGCGGGCCATGCATAGCCATGCTTGTAACACCTACGAGACCTCCTCCATGTGGGAACATCTTTCTGGGGTTGCCCTGAGGTGGCAGCAGAGAAATTAAATGAATTAAACCCATTCAAAGAGTTTTTGTACTTTAAAGTAATTCCAGAGAAGTCAAGATATTCAGGTCAATTCCTTCTGCGTGCAAGAGACTGGAAGGACAGTATTTAATGTAGAAACCATGCTTGCGAGTTGATTCAAGCTCTTCTTGTATGTAAATACCGAGAGAATTAAAAAAGAAATAAAAGAAGAAAGGAGGTGATTTTGTTTTGGTGATTCTGCAAATGCAGTCTGTTTATTTTTGCCCCACCGGGTAGACACAGGTTTCATTTGCAGCTGGTGGGTAGATATAAGGGTTGAAATCTCTGCCTATTCAGAGTGATGTAAATCAAAAGCAATTCTTCTGGGGCTGGGAAATTAGCTAGTGTTAAGCTGGTGCAAATGGAAGCAGGATGAATTTCCGCATCAGGAATTGTTCTGCATCAACAGAACAAATGAGAAATTGTATAATTAGTTAAATACAAAACTGCAAAATATGATAGAAGATAAAAGTGTACAGAATAGCCTGCCTTGGTTTCTGTCTCACAGATATCTTTTGTTTTGCCTGATCTTGAGATGTTAATACAAGACCTGGCTGCAAATGATTTGCCCAGTATTTTCTCAATTATTTTAACAAAGTGGCCTTAAAAAAGTTAATAGGGGATTTTTTTTGAGTTGGATTTCTCTTAAACCCGTGGAGAAAGTGGCGCTAAGGCACAGAACATGACATCTGAAAGGTTTAATATTGCAGGCCTATATATCTATTCAGTTGTGCTGGAGTAAATCACTGAAGTCAAGAGAAGTGTATTATGGGAGGGGAAAGGGCCAGAGAATGGACACCTGCGATCTCCCAGGACCTTAACTTTCTCTGGCTGGAGCTAATGGGAACTTCTCCCAGGATTCAACAAAAAGTACACTCAATCTTCTTGGTCTCTGGCTAGTGTAGCTCATCATGACTCTTGGTATCTCCATAAGGGGAAAGCCATGCAATGCTTCTTTCCAGTGCATTGCACACATGAAAAAGTTACCATCTTAAGCCACCACAGAGTGTCATTTGGGTTCTTCTGATGGGCTTGGTGTTATATAATCAAGTCGCAACTTTAGTTAGGATATAAACAACTCTCAGGCCAAAAGTAGCTCATTATTTCCCCAAACTTCTCAGTATATCCCACTGATGCTTACTTTTATGGAAACAATGGCTGTAATATGTTAGTCTCTCAGACCAAAAGTAGAAACGGGGATGGCTTTCATTGCTTTCTGCCTGCTACCAGCTCTTAATATGTGTATCAAGCCTGTGTAGACTGCAGCTAGGAGAAAGAGCAGGAAATGGCTTTGGTAGCACATATGTGCAACTACGTGCAAGGTGCAAGAGCTGGTCTAAGGGTCAAAGGCATCAGGCTTGCTCTTGATCCAGAAGTCTGTTTGGGAAAAATCTGTTAGGAGACTCTGTCCCTCTCCATGAAGAGACTGTAACAGAAATCAGAGGCAGTACCCGCATTTAGTTTAGTGGGAGGAGAACTATGGCTCTGAATTTGCACAGCTGTAGGCAAAGGATTTTTTGTCAGGAAACAGGGGTGCTTTCACCAATAGCTCTGAGTCATTGTTGTAACCCAGATGAAGCCTGATGCTGAACTCTGTCTCAGTGCTGTTAATGCAGAGCAGACTCCTTGGCATCGCTCTGGATTTCCATCTGTGTTACCAGAGCAGGTCGTGGAATGAACCACAGGTATTGCAGTGATTGCTGTGGACAAGTGTTCCTGCTTCAGGTCAGGAGGGAAAACTGAAAGTGCTGCATGTCACACTAGAATGTAGATTTCTATCAAAGTTAAAATACTTGGTAAAGTGGATAGCCTCTGTAGAAATTTTATTTTTAGAGAAATTCAGAAAAAGAAAAGAGTTAAAATCAAGTTTCTGCCTTTTGGATATTAAATTATTTGTTTTGTTTTTCTTTTCTTCTTTTAAACTGTTTCATATTTGAATGTGTGTTGCTGTACATTTTCCATGCAGTAGAATAGCTTTTTAAAGTTATGATGAAGGATTAAACCAGACCATTCCAAGTAACCTCCAACACACAGATATTTATGTGCTTACCTTCAGATTCAAAATTATGTTACTTTTCAAAAAATCTTTAAAGTCTTTTGTGATATGGAACTTCCCTCCTTAACCCAGGGCAGGCAGAAGCCCTTGCTGTGACTCTGAACCGGAGCAGCAGTGAAGTAAACCACAAATGAACAGAAGACAACTGTTAAGTATATTCAAAATCACAGAATGGGGATGTGTGAGACTTTGCAAAAGGTTTGCAAAGAATAGCAACTCCGTCTCCTCTCTAATAATACTTACTGTTCTCTCACCCCTGAGATTGAACAATTAATAATTTTGATGGTAAATTTAGCTTAATTCAGACTTTTCCTGGCTATTTTTGTGTTTGGTTGCTCAATGTTGCTATTCAGGACAGCTGATAGCCCTTCAGAATCTACTTGTTTATTCATACTTTGTTTGAAAGATGGAAACATAACATTCAAGAGCTGCTATTTACTACAACAATGCAAATTTAGACTGTTAAAACCACAATAGCTTTTATAAATAACGGGAAGGAAAAGGTAAATGAAAAAGCTTTCATACAAAATGAAATAAAAAAATCAAAAAAGTGCACAAGAATGTCAAGTGAATTGCACATGTTGCAGTAAAAAAAAAAAGTACAGTAACCTGGTCATGAAATATTCCTAGAACATTTCACATAAAGTCGTCATCTCTGAAGGCGTCTGTCTATCACACTCATTAAAACCAAGCTGCTTTACCTTGCACTAGAACTACTGATCTGCTTACAAAGCCTGGTTTGTTTGGGTTTTGGGGTATTTGTCTTTTCACAGTAACTTCTAGATAGATGCATTAAAAGCACATTGAATTTGTGCAGATTCAGTGTTGTGCACAAAATACTGTGTCAACGACTGGTGTGGAGAGGTAGTGGGCTCTATTTCAGTGCAAATAAATGTAAACCGAGCATGTGAAGATTTGCTGTAAGAATCAAGCAGAAAGGACTTAACAATGTAACTACCAGATTTTTCACTCTAACAGACACCTCTCTCCTCAGTTTCTGTGCACAGTGTGCCCTTGGACTTCCTGCAGTTGCGGTACGTTCCCATCAGACCAGTGCTCTCCAGCTCAGTGAATCTCCCACTCAGGACAGATGGTTGGCAGCAACCAGGACATGGGTCTCCCAATAGAGGTGAAGGTCTCTTGCTTGAAAGAAGAAATAAACTTTCCATATTTGCTCCACTCAAGCTCAGTTTCAACTTCTCCGAGGATATAAAAATAAATTGCAACTAGTGAGATTCTTTTGTGTACGTAATGATGTTGGCTCAGGGGAAATTCCCAGTTTGGAGTAGCTTATGAAATCTCACCCCGGTGCTTAGATATGCAGTTGGTGATTGTGAATCCTTCTATTCAGCCAGCGGACTCCAAGGCTGTCACTGCACACGAAACGAGTGCTTAAATAAATGGTTTCCACCAAGCCATGTCTGCATCCATCACCCTCTACAACTCTGTCACATTAATTTAATTTCAAGGAATTTTCTTCTGATTTATATCAATGTGAGTAAGACCCAGACCTTTGCTGCTCAGCCCCATAAAGTGAGAGATACATGAACTCCACAGGTGATTTTCTATCTCTCAAACTATTGCTTACCAAATGCAGGGACTTCTTTGGCAAAACTGGTCTAAAGATTTCCTGCTTCCCATCCCTTTCGCTCTACCCAGTATTTTTCCAACCTGAAGCCATTCCCTGGCCACGCTGACAAGGGGGCAGATCCTAAACTGGCAGTAATGGAAGTCACTGGATAAAATTTCAGTAGTGGAGGAACCTCACCTGACTTTCCAGAGCTTTGCAAGAAGATCACTGTTCAGTGTGAATTGAAACTGTTGGTTTTTCAACTTCCTTTGCATTTGGGAAAAGGACAGCTGTAGGCAGAGTGCCCATAGCTGTAACCAGTTCTTCTTCAATTCTTCACACAAGTGTTGAACACATTTCACACAAAAGCATCACAGAATCTGAACTTGAGTGCCCAGACAAGACTTCTATGTGTGCAACACAATTTCAGTCCTACGTTAAGGTATAAAACTCCACACAAATAAAACTTGGTGAAATGCATTTTCCCTGCTTACATTTCTATCTGATTCCATGGATGGCATACAGGCCAACAAACAAAACCAGATCTGTCAGGTCTCTGGTGGGGAAATCAAACAAACCATGTTTGTCACCTTTGCTCCTTTGTCACCTAAGGTAAGAATCAGTGTGCTTCTAGCATAAGATCTGCAAAGACATAGTTCCAAATTTAGGCTCTTCCATCCTTACTTAGGTGCCTAGTCAAGAATGAGGTTCTCATCAAATCAATGGCTCAGCAAGTCACACCTGCTAACTGAGCTGTAGTCACTTCCAGTAACTGTTCATGGGCTCCTCAACCTCCCCAGCTGTGAGGGAATGTGACTTGTTAAAAACTTCAATAAAAGAATTTCATGGACAATTATAGTAGTTCAGCTGATAGATGGTAACTTGTTAAGCTGCCATAAATCAGTTGTGGATCTGAGCTGTAAATAGGTGACATAATTTTCAAAGAAGCTGAGATAATAACTTTCATCAGTGTCAAGGGGAGCTAACAGAAATTCAGGGCTAAATCCTAAGACTTATATTCTGCCTCAGTAATATTTTACACCAAATGTGGTCCCATTGCCTTAAGTGGAACTACACCTGGTAAAAGCAACTTGTTTAGGCACCGGAATAAAGATTCATTTTTATTAATCTCAAAGTCCGACTTTCATATTTTTGAAATAATGTCTCTTTTCTTCCAGTGATGGTATTGTAGCCACAGAGGCTCAAGGAGGTAAGAGAGGCTTGGTTCTATAGGGACAAGATCTTCTAGGGAGCAACAGATAAAGTTAGTTTAGTAGCGTTGCCTCTTCCTATGTACCTTGCTTCTTTCCTCCACATCACTTTCTGGTCGTGTTCCTCTAGCTTTATTCTGTTCTGACACCAGCTTCATGACAGGATAAAGCTAGTAGTTACAGTGCAGCTACTACTAATTTGCCAAAAAAACCAAAACCAAAACCAAAAAAGACCTCAGCGTTGCTTTCAAATACCTGGTCTAGGAAATTCTCTCAAGCAGAATTTCACCTGCTTCTTATTGCAAATGTAATACAACATGAACTGTATTTACTATGTACAAATACAATTCTTAGATCCTTCATAAATAAACCTTCCTTTGACTTTTAAAGGAATCAGAATTTCTGGATTTTAATCTATTAAAAATTTTTGAGCTTTGTATGTTCAGAAATCAAGTACTCTACTCAATAACAAAGGTCCAAAAAAATGAAAGCAAAAGTGTTAGCATGATGGTGTCAAAGTATCAGAAATTAGCAACGAGCACACTTAGCAGAAGTCAAAAAAAATAGAATAGAAACAAAAATAAAAATCTCAGTCAGTGAAGAAAATGTGATTGTTTTCTCAAATATGTTGACTCTTGACAATTTCTGAATGGTGATCACAGCAAACATGCTAAGCTCCACCACAGCCCCAGGATACCTTTCAATTCCTCACTGACACTTGCTTCAGCACTATTAATTTTTCAGTGTTGGTTTCCATTTCTTGTTCTTTGCAGACCAAGCTTGGAGGTGAATCATATCTGTTTTCTCTTGGAAAACCTAACAACAGTCCTATGTTTAGCTCTCCAACTCCTTAATTTTCTTCTCACTCATGCTTCAGAAGCATATTTCTCTTATGTTAGTCATTGGAGGGTGCTTGACCAAGCCAGCAGCAATTCCTCCCGGCCGTGCACTATGTGCGCCTTCGTCATGCTGATGACGCTGCGTGCCATGCCGGGAAGCCGCTGCATGTCCAGTGTGCCTGGGGTCACTGTGTGTAATCATGCTGTAAGTATCGAATCAGTCTGTCTGGGAGAGGCAAGGTGTCAAGAAGTTTGATGCGATTTCTTCCAACCAGGTTTCGTACCTTGATGCGGCAAAGATGGGAAAGAGGCCGTGGGGGCTCTGAAAGACAGGCAGATCAGAAACATGAGCAGAACAGGTTTAAACTTGAGAGGGATAGCTCAGCTTGACCAGGTCAGTGGCAAGAGGAAAATACGAGGAGGAGGAATGGAAAAAGGGGGCGTTTCTGTAATGGAGGGTTGATGTGTCTGGCATTGGTGGGAGCCCATCTATTCTGAGGCGTGACATAGGGGAAGGAAGTGGGGCTGGAGGATGGGATGCTGTACCCCATCTCAGCCTTAGCAATGGGTTTTCTAGGAGGATTAAACAAGCTGCTTCACAGTACTCAGCCTTCCCACTGAAAAAAAAATGTAATATGTACCAAATTTAGCTTGGTGGCAGAAAACTAATTCTTATAATATCTATGAAAGACTACGGATCCTGAGGGAAAGGATATTTAGGACAGCAGAATATTAGCAAAGGCTTTAAAGGCCACTGGTGCCTGCTAGGCTGCTGTGGAGATGGTCATGCTGCCCATCTGCCCTGATCTGACTGCACCCCAGGTGCAGCCAGTGTCTCTTCCTGCACTGGCAGTGCTCATTCCCAGTCAGTGAGGTCCACAGCTGGTGTACTTTTAACATCACAGAGGCAATGACACTCCAGCGATTTCTAGTGCCTCACACCTGGTCCAAAATGTAATTCAGTCTCAGCAGGGAAATCCTATCAAGTTTAAGGGATGAATACTAAGAGGAGATGGTGACTGAATCCAACAGTGGGGCTATTTGTCCCAGATTCTCCCCTTGGTGACCATACCTGCTTTTTCTTTAATGACAGACCAGTCCTCATAGCTGTCGATATGCTCCTTGAGCCGAGAACAGAGCTGCACGTTACCCACATAATCCAGGAGAACATCGATGATCGGCCCGGCCCAGCGACTCATCTCTGGAGTAGACACCATTTCACAAAACTTCAAGGAAAAACAGGTTGACTACAGTCAGTAGGACATGAGTGCACCCATGGAAACTGTAACAACAACAACGGCCCCAACTGCATTGGTGGTCCCACCCTTCTACCAGCTGTGAGGGCAATTACCAGTTTCCCCTCAGAAAAACTTCAACTAAAGCCTCTTTTTTTGCAACTGAGGGCAGAATGCCCTCTTTACAACCACAGGAGGACACAAAACCCTGGTGGAGTCCTAACTCCGGAGCATGGAAAGGATGCTGAATTGTTCACAAGGTTCTAAGGTCCTGCTTTCACAGAAACATCAGGGTAGAGGAGTGCTCACAGCTTTGCCAAAAGCCAGTAAGGGAGCTGCTGAAAGATCCATGCAGTCCAGGGCTCAGTGATCCAGTGTGCTGTGTCCCTTCCCTTTCTTGTGAAGGGCTCTGTGGGGCAACAGTTCACAAAGGAGGCTTAGGGAAAAAGGGAGATGGCAGAGGACAGCACCTCCTTCTTCTGGTGAACCCACTGCAGCTTTTGGGGACCAAACATCCCACTAGAAACAAGTGTGGGGAAATCTCTGCAGAGATGAATCCCAGGCAGTTTCACTTGCCCATGGGAGAACTATCTTGGGCCTGATACAGAGCAGAAGCATCCTCCTTTCTCAGTCCTGGGTCAGGCAAATCTTCTGTTGCCCCCAGTTTGAGCTGTAGACTACTCAGAGCTGTTGCATGGAAGGCTGCTTATGGAGGCACTGAAGTATGCACATAAGGACCTGACTTTAAGCTGTCTCATTTCAAAAAAGTACTGACTTCTCTTCCCACTTTAATCCAAAGATGTATATTATACCAGACAGCTTCATCTATCTCCGGTAGGGTGCTGCATACAATGAAGATACCTGTGGACTTATCAGCACGTGAGCAGTCAGAAAATTTAAGATGAATTAAATCACAATGTGTGGATAACAACTCGGGCATGTGGTCAAACCCAATTGAATGATGGTGGTTTAAGCACCATCCGTCAGCTTAGTCACTCAGACCTTTTGCAGGCACCTTCCAAGCCCACCCCAAACAGGAAAGAAAATGCACCAGCTTAAACCTCTTTCAGTTTAAACTCCTGTAACTACATCACGTTTGATTATATATGCATTAGCCCTAACTCAAAATGCATTAGTCTTGTATGGATACTATTATGCAGAAATAAAATTATATTAGCTCACCTAGGAAAGAATAAAGCTGTAGAAAATTGTAAGGCTGTTTTATTCAAAGTGAGAGCATTTACAGAGGTGTTTACTATGCTTCTGACTTTTTTTTTTTCTCACTGAGAATCACCATGTAATGTTTCCCAGGAAAATTAGACACAGTAATGTCAGAAGGATCCCAGCGAACAACCCTCAGTTTCCTACCTGGATCGCTTATAGGAAGTTCAGTTTAGTATTTCTGTCTGTCCTCCAGTGTATACACCACTGCCATGCAGTTACCCACAGGACATGCAAACAGGGGATCTGCACTACCATCTCTAAGCAGTAACTCCACTTTGTCAGAGTTTAAATGAGGACACGTGGGACAATAAAACACTGGATTTTCTGCTCTCCTCCTCTTGTCTGTACTACAGATATTGCCTACCTTTTTCTCTCTATTCACAAGGTCAGTCTACAAAAACATTTTCTGGAGTAAAAATGTTCCAAAAAGTGATGCAGAAAAAAAGAAGCACAGGAAAACAAAACAAAATAATGCAAACCTGCAACTACAGGCAATGGGATTACTCAGGGACAAAGTGACTCTGAGCCTGCAGTCTTGGGAGGCCCCTGAATGCCCTCTCGCGGCAGTAGGATACTTCACTCCCCACGTTCATGGTTTTGACAGTACAATTCTGGAAATCTGGAGTGAGACAGCAACCATTTTTCTGCGTTCACTGTCACCAGGACACATTAATTTAGTAGCAACAGTAATGATTTATAGTTATGTATTTTTCAAATCCACTTCCAGTAGTTCATAGTCTTTGCTGTATAAAGACTATTAATTCAGATTTATTGTCCTTACATAATCTGACAGCAGAAAATAAAAAATGCACATCTTTTATGTAGAGGAGGCTATAGTTTCATAAGGTCCTCTATATTTCAGAATGCAAACCATATCACAACTATGTAATGAAGCTACACCACACAAGCTTTACTTTTATTAGCCAAATTCCTAGCAGTAAGAAGCAAATTTAAAATAACATTAGAGGGAAGGGATTGCTTTTTCTCTGTATGCATTTGTCCTCACCGGTCTCTCTCTAGGCATGCACATGATTTTACACAGCTTTTGCTTCCTCTGCCTCATGTGGTCTGACCTTTGAGGCCATGACTGTTTGTGAGTGACCTAATATTTTGTTAGGCAGTAAAAGTAGCTTTAGGTGAGATCCATAGGGAAATAATTTGCTTAAATAAGTAAAAACAGAACTGGTTTTCAGTGGCTAGGATCCTAGAGGGCTACAGACAAACCCTCTCTCCTTGCCTCGGAATTCCAGCCCTCTGTTCACTCTACGTGCTACCATATCATGGTTCAAGAGCTAGACTTGATGTATTTTTTCTTTGACAAAAATGTGGTGTCCTGGGGAAATTTTGCTGTGACAAACACTCTCAATAAGAAGACAGCTCTGTTTGGGATAAGGGATTGCTTTGATGGACTTTTACAATTCTCCTTCTAAGATTTCTTACTGTTTGCTTGCTTCCCAGACATGTTACTGGAGAGTAAAGTCTTTTGGAAGACATGACTGATAAAAAGATCAAGATTTCCTAGGATCATTTAATGTTTTCCTTTATTCTTTCTACAACCAAGGAGCATTTATTGGTGACCATCTTTTTGGGCTAAAGGACACTTTTTTCTGAATCCCTCAAAGCTACACTTAAACTACATGGAAGCTGATTTATTTCTTCCCTGATTCTTTGCAAAACAGAAAGACTGTTGTGCTGAGATTTCTTTGTTGTGCTGCATGTTGAAGGACAGCAAATTTTGATTGGAGATCAGAAAAAAATATGTGTAATCTGAGATTCTGCAACGTCCTTTAAGGGACTGAGAGTCCAATTCCAGCCCAGTGGAAGATGAATCCAGCTGCACTTTTGGAAGGACTACAAAGATACACATGTGAAACATGGACATCTAAAACTGTAAGTGGCTTTGAAAATACAAAATTATGGATCTAAATCTCCTAATCTCTTTTGAAAACTTTAACTATAATGCAGAGTCATATAACTAATGTAGTGATTAATGATCTCTCCAGGGCTGCTTATCCAGCAGACTCCGAAGTTGCAACTATTTACATTCACTAATTTACCATCATAGAGTGAATCACTAGACAATTTAAACTTAACCAGGAGCTTGAATTCTGTATCAGACAAGAGAAACCTTGCAGAGCAAATAAAGCAAGTAGGTTTCTACTGCCCATATGACACTGCCTGTCAAGAAAACATGCTTCACTTCTGGCACCTCCGGTCCAGTGGAAAAGAACACTTTAGACCTGATGGCAAGTCTGTCAAGATGGCCATAATTCACTGCAAATTCAAGCTAGGGCCACAGGGGCTGTTTTGTACCCTCCTGCTGTCATTGAACATGGACTTTGAACAGTCACAGGCTCTTACTGAGCCTTTTTTTTCTGTGAACAAAGTAGGAATAAAGGCATCTTCTCTCACAGGAAAATTGGGAGAACAAAATCATTAGTCAACATACATGGTAGGAGAGGTTTCCAGAGACACTGTAGGTAGACTAGGCAGTGCTTACCTGTACTACAGCTGGCTCCTTGGGCAGCTGAGGATCATTAAGTCTGTCCCGTCTGTAATTTAATGCAGGATGTGGGCCATTTCCGTACTGACACTCAAAACAGGAACCTGCATCACAGCCCAGATCCAGGAGATATTTCAGCACGGAAAGATACTTCATTGAAAACATGATGGTAGCTGGAAATGCAGTGGGATGGCTTGATATATATGCATCAATGTTTGCTCCATGGTCAAGGAGCAGTTTCATGGTCTTCAGGCAGCCATGGCGGATGGAGATGAGTAATGGGTTGATGAGGTCAACATTGGGGTTAGCTCCAGCTTGCAGCAGGAGTTCTGTGGCATAGATGTTGTTGTTAAAAACAGCAAAATAGAGGGGGGTGGTGCGTCTGTCCTCATAAAGGCAGGACCGTTCGTTGGAGAGGACGGTGTTGACATCATAGCCAGCATCGATCAGCTCTTCCAAGATGTCATCATTGTTGCGTTCAGCTGCTAAGTGCAGGGGGCTGATGCCACTGCGCTTGACGCGGGTGCGACTGGTCACGGGGATCAGCATGGAGACAATCCTGCCGGGTGGAGGGTCAGTGAACACCAGGGAGCTGTAGGGGATCTAGGGGATCTACAACCATACAGCAAATAGTAGCTATATGGTTGTAACAATAAGAGAGTGCCTGCTAACTCAGGCAGAGGAACAACTCTCTCTGAGAAACCAGGTCGTGAACTTGAAAGCTGTCAACAACTCCCTGTGCTCCCACCTTGTCAAAAATGTGAGTTGTGTGATCCCCTTTTTCATGGAGGAACACTTGTTTTTTTTTTTTAAATTATCACTCAGTTTCAGTGAGGTAATGGCAGCTATTGGGGTAGTTATGATATAAGAGATGACATACTGGCACCCTACTCTGTTGTGACTCTCTTAGTTGCCACAGCTCAAATGGCTGACACCCAGCCAGGATTTCCTAGACCTTCTGCACCTTCATCATTGCGCTATGGGTAGGGCTGGAAGAACAGGCGCACATTCTCTGGCCTGAAACGCTGACAGAGAGGCTGTATCTCCCCACCTCCATCAGGATTGCTTTATTGCTCAGTGGAGAAGGGCACCAACACAAGGTGTCGGTAGGCCTCATGGGTCACAGCCACAGCAAGAGGCTTGAGAGGAGAAGGGAGGTAAAAGCAAACCTTCCCCACCAGGACTGAGCTAGGATAAACTACATATTTGGTTTCCAGGCCTCTCTACCAGATTTTACAATTCAGTTATTACCCTGGATTGATCCCCATCCTGGAGGCCCTCACTGAGTGGCTTTTGGCTGTGGCAAATCCATGGGGCTATCAACGTCCATCCCAGATCACGGGGAGCCAAAAAGACAATTAGGAAAGGATAGAAAAAGATATAAAAATATTTTCTAGGTGGATTTCCATGCTTTAGCCCAGAGAGAAAAAAATGTACAGCCAAGTCCTAAACCCCAGTAATTAGAGATTGCTATTGGAAAGTGTGATGTGGCCTTAAATGCAGCAACATAAATCAAGCTGCTCTCATTACGTAATGTGACCTTCAAATATATGACGTACAGGACCCCTACAGTTGCAAATCCGTGATCATTTTTATGTCTCCATAGGTGTCACTGGAGCCGCATAACCAGCCCCGTGGGTTAAACTCTCATTTCCTGCTCACAAAGTTGGGTGGTTTAGCCAAGGCACTAGGTCACCTTAAGCTCCTTCCAGAAAGAGACTAGGGACCATCCAACTTGAGTCTGCCTGTCTCAGGAGATGCCCATACACCCTATATAATGCCTGTGGAGAGAGGGATAACTAAAAAAGGAACTTGTGGGAGCCAGCAAGCTAAGCACACCTCTTTCCCATGCTGACTCCTCTATCTAGCAGTCAACAGCTCTTCTAACGCACAAATACGCAAAGCTCAATTTCCTGCCATGTAGTGTGTCTCCTTTAAAATGCTGCATATCTTCAGATTGACTGTAATGGCTGGATCCCACATTGGGCCCTCAAACATATATTTACATAATGAACTAAGACAAATATAAGTGCTAATCTCAGGAAAACCTTTGTGATGCGCTAAATGTTCCTGTGAAAGACATGAGCCTCCAACATTCCCAGGAGCTGAAATGAGAGTTGAAGATGCACAACACTTTACAGGATTATGTTCCCATTCACACGATGGACTGTTGATGTCTCCAAGTTAGTTCTGCATCTCATTTTTAAATAAAAAAAACTTGTTTAATTATGTAAATATGCTTGGAAATTAAGTACATGTTTTGTTGGTTTTGTTTGTATTTTTTTCTACAAGCAGCCTCACTAATCTTCCAGCACTGTGACACTCACCAAGGAGCAGGAGGTTTGGGTGCTGGTGCACTGGCAACTTCCCACCATTAGCAAATGTTCTATAAGAACCATAACAACAAAAAGGGCACAGAGCACTGCGAGGACACCATGCCAACCACCAACATTAGTCATCCCATGGTCAACTGTTTTGAAGATTTAAGGGTCTGTTTTGTTCCTTCCCTCCAGCATACGTGCTTCAGCCAGCTCTTCACATCTGAGTTAAAGAGACACTGCATCATTTCTGTCTGCAAGGGGAACCTGAACCTCACCACAGCGGTGCCCTACTGGAGCTCTGCATCCAAATGCTGACATGTCCCATATCGCAATACACTCCCTGTACTCCAGGTTTATTTTGTGAGAAAAAGCAGGAAGCACCAGATTTGTATCAGAATTTAATTTTGTAGCTTGAACTTGTCTTTCTTCCCTGTCCTTCAAAGGGGGTTGGTTCAGTAATATGGTGCCTCCACCTCTGCAGTCTTTCCTGTCTGTCTAGAGGAAGAAGGCAGCTCAGCTGAAGGCAGCCAAGGCCACAAAAGCCAGAGCACATCCCATGTCTGTCACAGGGCTAAGCTTTTGAAATAATGCTGAGTTTCCCCTTCTCCCTGACACCTGCTTCTGTGATTTGCTTGTTAGAAATTATATAGAGGAGGAGGCAGAACATCCTTAGTATGAGTGTGCCAAGAGTTTAATGACTTGTATTTACTTAATAAATCTGCACACACTTTAAAAAGTCTTTCCTTCTCAGCATCTTGGTTCTGGGCGGGGGGGGGAAGGAGTTAAATGACTGCTTGCCATTGTCCTACAGTGGATGAAATGAACCTTATGAATTTCAGGTCAGTATTGACAAGGTGTCATTTAAAATAAACAAACACCAAGCAACAAGAGTTGCTAGTTGAGCCTTGGGACCACATTCTTGGCTTTTTGATGGGAGGAAGCCTTTGTGCTCTGGCAAAAAGTTGAAGTGTGGAATTCCTGCAGAATTACGTATTAAAACTGCAGGAATACAATGAGAGGTCACCGTGAAGGGTGTTATTTTACTGAATGCCAAAGGTATTAAGAATTATCAGCCAATTGGGCTAGAGCTTTGTCATTTAGATAAATATTTATAAGAGAAGATCTTTTTTCTTTACTTTGCAGTTAGTTTGCAGCCGTTGTGCACAAAAATTTGTGCTCAGTCTTTTACAAGTGAAAGAACTCAGAGTTTGGGGTGAATTCTGGTCTCATTTATGCTGCTGGGTGTTGGGAATAATAGATGTCAGATCTGAATCAGGCCCTTTCTTTCATAACATGGAGATGGACTCAGGTTGCAGAATCTCCTTGTAAATTTCTTTTCAGGTCTGGGTGTGGAACTGCTGTGGGGAGGAAAAGGTTCAGAGAGCTGGTCCAGACTCTATACAAATTGGATTCAGATCAACTTCCTGTATTTTCAGATGAACTTTTTTGAAAGTGAGCAACTGGAGCTGGGTTCTGTCTTTGGCACATTGCTCATCTGAAATGTGTTTGTTTTCAAGAAAATGTCTTTGTAACTCAAACCCCGGAGAAAATTTTGAATCATGCCTGCATTAGTCTATGCATGGCATTCATGTACATACTGTAAGTGTATAAACCCATTACATAAATTCACACTGGGCTTCCCTCTAGAATACACAGCTTGCACAAAGAAGCAGGCCTCCTGCAACTACACGAAGTGAATATCCTCAGGTGTATCAAAGTGATTCAAGAAGCTTAATTTGGATTACCAAGCAAACCTAAATGCTAGGATAAAAGATGGTATGGGAAGGTGTAGTGCTGTCAAAGTTTTCGTTCTTCAGATATTGTGAAATACATGAGAATCCACTCTAGCAGTTTTCTGCAAAGATAGCTTTACTAGCCAGAAACAGTCTGTGCAGTTGGATATACTCTCTCCTTTGACTATTGCTGAAAGGATTTTGATAGAAACTGTGGTAGTCAGAAGAGTCCACTACAGTCACCACAAGGGTCTGTCACTGCAAGATGCTACCATGTTTCGCAAAAATAGCTGTAAGCCACTCACCCTTCCAGCAGCAAGGGGTTAAAGGCAGGAGCTAAAACTTTCCCTAGGATCAGAAATAAATGCTAAGGAGTTCCAGCTCAGAAGCATGCTGCAATGTCCCAGGTCTTGAAAGAGCTAAGTAAACACTATTTACATAACAGTGCAACTATCTCGTCCCTAGACAGCATCTTCTAGATTGATATGCTCTATCACAGGCTATAGAGTTTCTCCTCTTCCTATAAACACCTCTGCTTCAGAGGACTGGTAATTCTACCCAATTGTTGGTTATTTTTTCTATTAGTTACTTTTCTCACTGTTTAAAGAATGTGCTCTGCTCTATCCCAAACACATTTAATTTCAGAAACAAATCACTGTGTCTTTTTATGCATTTGTCTGTTACATTTAAGAGTCATTTAATTGCTCACTAATAAGTATATTTTCCAGACCGTGAGTAATTCTTGTATTTCTCTTCTGAAGCCTTTCCAATTTCCTGAAAAGTTTTTGAAAGGGAGGATACCAGAAGTGGACACCATATTCTAGCAACAATCTATCTTACTAATGCCCAAGAGATTCACTTAACCACTTCCCGCTGTCAGCATCTGAATTATTGTTAGTAAAACCTGAACACACCAGAGATGAATGCAGCATGTTCTGCATGTGCAGAAGAATCGCAATGGGCTCATGTAGGAAAATCATTGCAAACTATGCTGCAATAGCTATTGAGGACTAGCCCCCAACACTTTTGTATTCAATCTCAAGCATAATTTGTGGAGCTCAGTTTAATACACTTCCAAGATGTATGAGGTGATTTAGCTGTAATAGGTGATATCTTGGCAAAGCTAAAGGAATATTGCACACCACACTACTGCTAATCCCATCCCAAACCGCAAACACACTCTTTAGCTTATAATTTCCAACCTGAGCTCTGCGGAAAGCCCAGTTCTCAATGGGCAGCTCCCTTGCTTGCAAGGCTCGGAGTTAGATCTAAAGATAAAACTATGAAATGAACTAGAACTTACTCGCAGATTCCTTTTTTGGCTGCTATGTGAAGAGGTAAGAGGCCATCCTTGTTGGCTTTGTTAGCATCTGCTCCTTGGGACAAAAGAAACTCCACAATAGGTATGTGTCCATTTTTACAGGCTTCATAAAGAGCAGAGGCATTATCACTAGCTTGAGTATTTATATCAGCACCTAGGAAGGAAGAAAATCTTTGTAGCACCAAAAGGTTAAAATCAGATTAAAAGAACGTATTTTGAATGAACATGTACATCTCCATGACACTGGAGCTACAAAATGTGCTGGATGGGGGTGTGAATGAGGTCATATCACAGGTGATACAATCATATCAGTTATACACAGATCATAGATTTCCACTGGCTTTTAAGATTATGTTAATTTTATGAAGAACAGTTTAACGTGTGTGGCAACCATTACCTTCCAATCACGAATCCAGGCTCCTTTCAGCTGTACCTTAAAGGCAAAAAGCTTTAAAATGTGCTGTTCTTTATATAGCATGGCCTTTCTTTAGACACAATAATTCCATTAGTATTTGTGTGTTTACACAATATACACTATTCCTGAGCAGGAATTTGGACTAGATGATCTCAATAAGTGTTCTCCAAAATTCTATGGTTATCTGTGTATGATATGTATTTATTTATATTTATACATATTATTTATACTCTATATATTCACACTATAAGTACATTTATACTATATTTTAATTTTAGTACATATCCAGGCTAAAATAAGACTCTGTAACATGATATCTGCATGGTACCGAGCAACAATTTCAATCAACTTCTATTTGGTCATGCGTCAGTCAAAGAATATTTCATTTCAAAACTTAGCACCTGAGGCTGTATCTCTTCATTTTATGATGGTTCAAGGTGGGCCCCCAATGGTAAGTTTTACCAAAAAAAAGACAAATATTATTAATGATCTACCAGATTATTTGGGGTATTTTTCCTGAGTACAAGCATGTGCTGGGTTTAATAAACAACATGCAATAATAAACCAAGACCTACTACTTTTTGCCCACAAACAATTTGTAATCTAGCTGCTTCTGTGCTAGCTACTTAAGGCCTGAAAGCCTAGGTTTCGGCTGCTCTATGTGTATCTTAAATGGGAATGACAGTTCACTGGAGTTTTGCTTCTTGACTTCAATAAAGAAGGCAATCAGTCTCCCATTTGATCATGAAAACTCCCTGCCAAAGAGAACATTTCCCTGTGCTCTCACCCCAAACTGAAACATCTGTGTTGTGTTTGGCCCTTTGGAGATATTGTAGCTGGAAACATCAGGAGAATTGCAGTGACAAAACATAACACAGGGCTACGTTTCTAATAAAAAAGAAATGAAAAAGAAACCCTTTTTATGATGAACACTGCTCATTGTAAACAATGCAGTGATATCATTCCTGGAATTCTCAGAGGAGCTTTTCATGGCTTGAATCAATTGTATTTTCTCCTGTGTATTTTTCTCAAAATTGAACGTTAAGGAAGTCTATCTAAGTTGAAACACAAATCACATTCTGGCTTAGTTTCTAAAATCGTAGGCAGTATGATGGACTAACTGACTTGACAATGCTATCTAGACAGCAAGAACACATTTTTGTTCCCCAAATTTTGTATCTTGCTTAGCCATACTAACTGCTTCAAACGTTTTTTTTTTAATCCTCATCACTGTTTAGGTCTTGTTTCATAAGTGCAGGACCCAACTCTTACCTACATTGAAGATATTAGCCCACAGTGTAAATAAAATATGCCTCAGAATAGTAGTAAAGTATGTTGTGCTTATTGTAAAGCTGTTTTACATGAGTGGAGCAGTAAAAGTTGGGTTTAGTGTAAACTAGAATCAAATTCACTCTGTGAATGTTTGAACATATAGACATGGGGAGAGTGAGTCTGCTTCTCCTTGGTGTAAATCCATTAACTATACAATAGTACTTTATCTATTTTCAGCAGGAGCAGAGGAGAGCTAACCTTGCCCATCACTGCACATGTTCATGAGCAGATGGAGTTGGCAAATGATCAATTTCTGCCGTCTATTACCACCTACAGTTTTCTTTTATGACTGATTGGATCTTAGGTTACATGTGTACAGCAATATGGGTTTTGAAAGCCATCAGGCAGTACAACTATAGAGCACCATATTGCTTTCCCAAAGTAGGTGACCATGAATGAATGCTGAAGAAGCACACGTGTCTAGACCATGCTCTCTGAAAGACCCTACACAATTCAGCCATCTGGAGCAACAGGGTTTCAGCACCTCTGCAGTGTAGGTCTTGCCTTTAGAGAGAGAAAAACTGAGCCAGGGAGAATTAATGGGAACTTTGAAATATTAAGACTGAAATTAGTAAAGGCACGTAATGGCAAAACTGTACTCACCACATTTTGCCAGGTATCTCAAAGCTTCCAACTGCCCACTCTCAGCTGCCACAAATAAGGAAGTGATCCCATAGGCGTTTGCAGACTCAACCTTGGCACCCCCTTTCACAAGGATATCAATAATCTCCAGGTCATTTCGGGAGACAGCCTCATGGAGAGCAGTCCATCCTCGATTGCAGCGATGGTTGGTATCAGCATTGTACTGTACCAGGAGTCTTGCGGCCTCTGCGTTCTTGCGCTCACAGGCTGTTTTGGAAAAAAGGGAAGTGACTAGGACAGGCTTTTGAAAAGATTCTGGGTGTTGTGGTGTCCATTTCATGTAGCATAAGGCACTATAATACAACTAGGCCATAGTGAGTAAGACAAAAATCCATCTAGGTCAATATGAGGGCCAAGGCTGTTGATAAATGACACTGTCTGGGGCTTGTAAAGGATGTGAAAGTGAAGCGAATCTTCATCCAGGAACTAGAGGAGGCTGTGTCCTGTGCAGCACTTGTGCCAAGCCTAGTACCGAGGGGAATCCAGCCCAGCACATCTGTACTAACTGGACACCACAGTGACACAGGGAGTTGACAAGGTGCGGGAGATAATTTATGAAAAACAAATGTGTTACAGAAATCACATGATCTTTCCAAATTCTGTGCAAACTATCTTATTGCCCTGGACTGTAGATAAAGCTCTATATAGACGAGAAAATAAAACAGGTCAAACCACCAGTGGCCAGAAAATGATCCTTCAAAAACAATAATGGTGTGAGTCAGTAGCACTCTCTCAGCCTGCAACAATGCATAGTTCAGAACCATCCTGAGCTAAAGGTCTTTCCTTGATAATGAATAGTATTTTGTTGATTTTTGTTCTGCCAATTTGTTCCATTGTTTTTTGAATTCCAAATCATGAGGCTTCCTACACACTTTTACTGTGGGACCCCAAACCAAAGGTACCTAGAATAAGCAGCCACTTTACAGCCCCAATTAGCATTTGTTGTACAATGTGCAGAAAGAGAGGCCAGCACATTCCGTAGCACTTGGTTTTTTCTTTGAAAGAATAGTGTCTTTTTCTCACAGAGGTCCTGCCTTTTGGTTTTTATTCTTCCCTTGGGACATTGCCATGGCTTCCTCTCCCATACACAGGTGTCACTTAACATGTACTGAAAGCAACTATCTGATTAGGTACTGCTATAATTACCTATGCATAGCTCTGCAGAGTTCAATTTGGTTTCATAGTAGGGACGAATAATTTGTTAAGATAGCTTTTTCACTCCTTTTTTGCTGGAGGATAGATAAGATCTTTGCATCAACACTAGCACATACTTAATAGCAGGTTTTCTCTGGCTAAAAGGTGCTTTCATATTATTGTTGTTATTATTACTACGAGTACTACTACTAGCACCACTACTATGTGTTTAATGAGCAGTTGAGCAGCTTTCCTTTAGCTGACTATAAGCCAGAATTTTAAAACTAAAATTTAAAATTTCTTAAATTAAAATTTGAAAAATGTGAAATTTTAAACTGCATTTTAAACTGAGCAGCTCTAATGTCAAGTATCCCAAATTGGAGGCAATATTACTGTTGAAAGCAGTAATATGTGCTTTCTAATGTTTTACAGCGCTAAAAATAGCCATGACAGGAGCAGTCAACGAAAGGGGAAGGGACACAAAGGTGTGAGAGATCATCTTCTCTGAATCTTTATGATATCATGAATGTAATGCTGTTCTACTAAGGAAAGTGTTCTCTCTGACCAGCAGCAAAGTTACATCTCCATGTTAAACACTTTATCTACCTCACTGAGTTGTTTATAACTGCATACATCTCCCATAGCACCCAGCCTGCCCTGGCCCACACAGTGTATGAATCACTGGCGTGTCTGCAGTTACTGTACTCCCACCTCTGACAGCTACTTAGGTCCTACTGTTTAGAAAAACATATGTCCTCCTGTACTATCCAGATTTCTGCTTTCCCTAAGTTTGGGAAATTGTGCAGACACCCTGTGCTTAGGGCCCCACTAAGCCCCACACACCCCACCCTCAGCACCATGCTGCAGCCTGCACCCCGCAGGGCAGCCACTGACCCTGTTCCTGATCTGGATGAGAAGAGAGGCTGTGGCATGGCAGGTCAGACACAGGAGATCCAGGACTGCTGGAGGAAGGTGCAAAATGGGAGCTAATTGCTGAGTTTCAGCCCCACATTGCAAGAGCACTTGGTGGTGCCAGAAGAGCTCAGCACCCTTGGAAACACAGCCACTCACCTTTGTAGAGTGGTGTTTCTCTGGCCTTGTTGGAGATGTCGGGCTCGGCCCCAGCCTGCAGCAGGGTGAGCAGGCAGTCCAGGTTGCCCCGGCTGGTGGCCAGGTAGAGAGCTGTCTCCTCATTGAGTGTGCGCTGGTCAATTGTGCCAGGGTATGCTGTGAATAAACGGCAAGCCCGAAGTCATTATAGCATGCAGTAAGTACACAAGTATCTGCATCACCACCACCTTTCAAAATCCTCGGAGTTTTAGGTTAGTTTTAGTTGTTTATTTCTTTTCTTTTCCTTTTCCATAAGAAAAGTAAGTTAAAAAGACACTATAAAGTTACTAAAACTCAGATTGAGTATCTAAATCAGTCACTGGTTTAGCTACCACCACTAGTGACGTAAAAAGCTGCTGAGTAACTGCTCTTCAGTAGTAGTTTGAAAACAAACTATAGTAGTTAACCACCTTCAAGCACCAGCAAAGAGGTACTGGGCTGGATCTCCAGCTAGTGGGAAATGGGGTAATTGCCATCAGCTGTGGTAGCCAAGCAGCTCACAACAGCTGAGAGCTCAGCTATAAGGCTTTACTAGGAGAAATCCAGGGCTTGGCAAGATCCCTCCAGATATAATTTTCTCATGAAAATCCTAACTTTTAGAGGCTTCAGTCTGGAAACCTGTTCTCAAAGAGAAGATGCAATTAATTTACACTCGGAGAGTTGAAAAAAAAACTTCACACACGGTCCTGGGCAAGGATTGGGCTGCTGGTGACTCTGCTTTTTAGTTTATTCATATTCTTCTTCTCCCTTTTGTAATTAATTAGTTTTAATTTCACTGACCTTTTTGCAACAGCTTCAGGCAACCCACTTGGCCATAGTATGCAGCTTCATGAAGTGGCATCCAGCCATCCTTATTAGGTTTAGAAAGGTCTTTTCCTGATTTCATCATGTTACATACTGCTTTTTCATCTCCGTCCTTGATTGCTGCCACAACAGGGTCAAGTTGTCTTTAAAACAAGATTAAAACCTGATTACTGCTTCATTCATTACTGAGAAGCTTTTTTTTCAGCAACATCGCTGTATCATTTGGCTGAAATAGTGAAGCCCTACGGCCTATATAATAAGTATTTGTGGCCCTAAGGTGTCTTGTTACCTGGCCTGTGGAGGTAAAACTTCTCTGCTCTGATTTGGCCATTCACAAGAATCACTGGCTGGAGGTGCTGATCTCTTTCCTCAGAGTGTAGGAAAAATGTATGTGTGACTGATCTCTGACAAAATAATTCGTATTTTAGATATCTGGAGCTGGGGGAGGCTACCCATGCTCTGTACACCACCATGAGCATCGCTCCTCCATGTGGCAAGGTGTTTCATAGAATCATAGAACCATAGAATGGTTTGGGTTGGAAAGGACCTTAAAGATCATCAAGTTCCAACCCCCCTGCCATGAGCAGGGACACCCTCCACTAGACCAGGTTGCTCAAAGCCTCATCCAGCCTGGCCTTGAACACCTCCAGGGATGGGGCATCCACAGCTTCTCTGAGCAACCTGTTCCAGTGCCTTACCACCCTCATAGTGAAAAATGTCTTACTAATGTCTGGTCTAAATCTACCCTCTTTCAGCTTATAACCATTACTCCTTGTCCTCTCACTACACTCGCTGATAAAGAGTGTTTCCCCATCTGTCCTGAAATCTCTTAAACAAGATCAACTTTGAAGAGAATTGCTGCTGTTCATCTCTGATGAGTATTTTAACTTTGATTTGCCCTAAAGCAGAATTTCTCAATAAATCTTTTTCTTGTATTTTAAACATACTTCCTGTTTCTCTTGCACAAGCCTGTTTTCAGAAGTTAGCTGGACCAGTTATGAAGAAGGGAGACCTCAGGTTAAATTATTTGAACATTACAGTGGTGGTCTGGGCTGTCCTTTCTTCAGCCAAAGTGGATTAAAAAAATTATATCCACCCAAATTAAATTCTGAGCTGCCCTTTGTGACCATACCCCAGAGATCCACAGCTGTCATTTCAGCAGTGAATACTCAAATTTTCAGAAATTATAACCACTTCAGACATTATAGACTTTCAAAAATGTGTCTTCGGTGTCCCAGTAAGGCATGAAAATCTGGTCTTTAAAAGCCTGCTTGGGAGCAGACCCATTAGCTTTGTTGGCAAGTCCACTCCTGCAAACCTCTTAGCCAAGTCAGCAGTTCCCCAAGTAACTGCAACAGTCAGGGGCTTCTGGAACCTCAGCTGGGATCTGGTGCCAAGCTGTGAAGCAGTTTGTGTTACAGTCCATTTCAACCCAGCAAACCACTGTCAGGCTCCACAGGGCCAAGTAACTTCTAGGCACATAGAGTAAAACGAATGAAAAATACTTGGAAGGGAGGGAATATTTTAAAGCCTCTTTGGAGTAGAAAGTTATTGAAATGTGTAGAATCACTGAAAAGTGTTAAAGTAATATTTCAGTGTTTATCAGCAAAAAAAAACCAAAACAAAACACCAAACCCAAAATGTGAAAGTCAACTTTTTTTGATGTTACATAATTCTGAAGCTTTCAGGAAGAGGCTCACTGTGAAAATCTACAAAAAGTATGAAGTGTTCTTCATGCCACCCAGAAACGAGACACAATGAGCAGCCTACAAGCGAGCTTTGCTCTGACAAGCCTTCCCTTTGCCAAGCAAGCATTCTGCACAGCCCAGGCAGCAACCCATTTTTCCGAGGTCTGTAAGAACAACTGCAGAGCAGGGCTGACTGGGGCATACTGGTCCTTCTGCAGAGCAACAGTGAGACCTGCTGTGGGTCTCCCTGCGCAGCAGGAGTCACAACGCTGCCTAACGGTCACCACGCCACTACTCCGTAGTGCCTGCAGCAGGGCCTGCCTCCCTCCTTCCACCCTGGCCAGGGCTGCTGGTAGCAGGGCAGAGGCAGGGAGCTGGTACCCTCAGCCGATGCAGGCAGGATCCTTGCCCGTGGCAGGCAGTGGCTCTGGGCAGGGTGCTTTGCTGTGCTGTGCCGTCCAGTGTTCAGTGTGCCTACCACCTGCTCGTGCCCCTGCTGAGCTGTGGGGAGAAGGCAGCCCCTGCTTCCATATTGTGATGCACCGGATGGCTAAGCTCCAGGACAGCAAACACCGCAAAGGAAGAAGCGTTTTTCCAGTTCTAATGGGGACTTGCCATGAATGAACGTGGACTATATTTTCAGAGAGAGACAACAAGAGAATGTTGAAAACATAGGAGAATTTGTGGTTTGAACTAACTCTGAAGAGAATATCTTGCAGCCTTAAAGGCGGAGTGACGGGGAAGGAGGTGCGTGTCTCAGTCTCAGGGAGATGTATTTCCAGGGTAGGAATACAGCATGTGATGAAGGTTGTGCAGGGCAGTGATGACGGGAACAACTAGAAACTCTGGTTATGACAGAAGGTCTAAAATGCCACAATAGAGTGAGATCAGAGATTGAAAAATACGGGTAGCTCAGCACAGGAGTCCTCAAAAAGTAGATCATTGGTACAACCTCTGCATTTAGAGGAGGTTAGAGGAGCAGCACTGGATTTTATTCCCTTGCAGAGACTGGACAGATCATGAGCCTGAAACTCACAGAAGCATCATTAATTTCAGTTTGCCCAGAGGCACCCAATCTGTCCCACAAACACTGATATTGGGACTGCAAGAAATGTCACCAAGCTGCTTCTCTGAGGATAAGCTCAGGGCCTGGAGCAGAAGCAGGTGAACACGTGTGTGCCAAGGAATGGGAAAACAGACTGTTTCCCAGGTGAAAAAGTACTTAGTGATACTTACTCCTTCTCTGTAGCTTAAGCAGTGATTTCAAGACAGCGAGTCACAAAAATAGCAACACTGGAATGGGGGGAGATATGGGACACAAAGCCAGGCGTTTTGCCTGAGAAGATAACAGCTAGAGCAGGCAACTACCTTCTTGGCCACAGCCCACCCAGGAGGAATCGACTGACCTTCTGATAACTGCTGGGCTGAGGTGCCAGGGACACTCCTGCATCTCTGTAGTATTCAGAGTATCCTGGGGACTAAAGCTAAATTTACTAGTCTTGTATGGATAATAGATTTTTACATAGGCGTTTGAAATTGAGCCTCTTGTTGAAGTCAGTTAGCAGTAACAATTGCCATGTTTGGCTGGGAGAGGAGGAGGAGGTGGAGGATCTTCATCTTTAAAGCCCCTGGCACAAGGCTGCTGAAGCCATGAAGCCATCTGTTGTTCTGTGCAATGGTTCATGTTACACATGCAGGGCTGCTCATTGCAACCCCGGGATTCAGGCACACGATAGAGTTACCAGCGCTTAACAAGTTACTGCGTGCCAGGGGGGCCACGGCAGAAGTCTGAGCATGGGGCTGGCACACAGAAATGTAAGGGGAATCACGTTAGCCGAGACCTCAGTGAAAGCAGAGGGTACCTCATGTCTGTGGTAGGGTTAAAAATGTGTGAAGAATCAGTTACAATTCTGCTTAAGCCCTCAGATGTTGAATGAATCAAACTTCTGTCGGGCTCCTTGACCTTAAATGATTCCTGAGTAAGATGAGGGGGTTTGCTGGACTGGGCTGTAGATGCTTTAGCCAAGCAAATTCCAGATCAGTACAGAAAGTTTAATGAATCTCCATGTGAAATCCTTGTTTTCTGCCTGGCTCATACTTCGCTGTTATAAAAAACCAACACATTCTGCTGCCTGTTTTTTGTCAGATATAGAAAAAATGACTATTAGAACTATGGAGGAAGCCTGAAGATTTAATGAAATCTAAACCTTGTAGGAGAATCAAAAGAATTACTGCATTTCAAAGACCAGTAGCCAAGATAATAAATACTTATTGCAGAAGAGCTGTGTGGTGGGGTCAATTCTGAGCACTGCAGAAGAGGTTCAGTGGAGCACAGAAGGGTTCAGGAAGCTCTATCTTTTCCTGGCAGCCTGATGAGGTGCAGGCAGCATGAAGGTACAACATCTCCCTGGGTGAAGCTGACTATCATCCCTTCCTGGCTCTGAGGCCAGAGCTGTAAAATAGTCATGCCATTGTGCCCTCCTGTGGCTTCCCAGCCACATTTTTGCTCTCACCTGGCAGAAGATGAGGGCTAGCTTATCAGCCTTCTTGTGGACTGAACTCTATTAAACTTTGTGATTCAGAAGAACAGCCTGTCCTCCACTCATCGCACCCAGAGCAGGAGAGAAGCATGCAAGTGTGCAAAGCACTTAATGAGAGGATGCGATTTCAGCGTGGCCAAGGGGAGATGGCAGGTGACAGGGATGAGAGAGGGTTTCTGTTTCAGCATAAAGAGGTTTTCACATAGGTCAGGGAGGGCAATGTCAGTGGAGAGCCAGGGACAAAGCTTGGATCAGCCAGGGTGAGGGGGGGAAGACTGTAGAGCTGGGTGAGGGTTGAAAAGAATAGTGGTGGAGGGGTAGTCACTGCAATTGTGCATCCAGGGTAGGACTTGTAAGATGGACAAAACAGAGTAGATTTGATATGGGTAGATAAAAAAGGCAGGGAAGACTTTTCTGCAGGATACAAAGAACTGGTGCCTGCAACACTTTCCTGTCTTCATCGGATAGCTAAAGGAGGTGCCTGCACCTACTCTCCCTCTCAGAGAGCTGTGATAAACCCATCATGGTCCAGACATTGCCGCTACACACAGGCTCGGGGCAGAGCTTGAGCCAGCCCCTTGCCTGTCTGCTTTCCGCATCCATGACTGTGTTCACCTAAGCTTATTTATTCTCTGCCAACAGCAAAACGTGGTCAGGAGGATCAAAGTCAGTCAAGTTGGTTTCCTCCTTGGGCAGGTTAAGATGTGGTATTGCTCACCAGCAGCCCTTCTCAGTGTGGCAGAACAGTGCAGGTATTGCTGGGAAGAGGCACAACATCTTGGGAACATTTATAAAATATTTACTTTGAAGGACTAGACTTTCTCACCCTCTTTATATACTGCAATAAAATGTTTCTTTACCCCCCCACTCTGCCCCACTGTTTAACTGCGAACTTAATAGCAATGCAGTTACTATCAGCACCTGCCTGCCTCATCTACTGTGTTGATGCAGGAGCCAGCCTGTATAAATAAACCACAGTGCAGGCACCCTTTCTGCTGTTCTTGTCACCTCAGAGCTACCGAATGACCTGGCGTCCCCAGGACACGCGCAGTGGAGGGATGGAGAGGGATGAAGAGGGAGAAGAGAACAAGGGAAGTTTGAGGTGGGTCACCCGCAAGAGCCTGGGCACGATCTGGGGCAGCTGGAAGGTCAGAAGGAGGAGCGGGAAGGCAGAGAGCGTGCGGTGCAGGAATCAGCAAGACCCCTCTAAGCAGTTCATGAACTCCTGCAGATGAACACCACCATTTCCCACCACTTGACACCATCACTGCCCAGAAGAGCTGGTTCAGGGGAAGAGTGGGTAGCAAGGCTTGTTGTGACTGCGGGGGAAAGCAGGAGAGGGAGAGGGAGGCACTTACACGGGCTGGGATGTGCTGAAGAGGCTGCCGTCGTACCTTCGCCTGACCCCCCAGGCTGCCCCTGCGCTGGACGGCTGAGCACGGCCTCTCTGCTGGGCCGCCAATCTGGAGTGGCGATGACATGAATGAAATAAAGAGAAATACTCCGAATAGGAGAAACAGGTCATGTTGAGGCAGAAACAGAGACACACATCCACAGAGACAGAGTGAGAAAGCCTGCCGGTCAGGGCTTTGAATAAAAGCAGATGGCCACAGCTTGCTCTGCACTGGATTCAGCTGCTCACTCAGCTCCAGATTATTTTTGGCCCTCTGAGGAAGCGTCAGGGGATTCAAATGACCATATAAGACAACAGTGAGGTTAACCCTGCCACCACCGCACAGGAAGCAGGCACGAGGCGAGGTGACACTCATCACCTCCAAAGTGTCACGCAAGCAGGTCGGAGGCGGGGGGTGGAGGAGGACCCAGCGCCCCCGGTGCTGGTTCTGTTTCCAGCCAGGCTCTCCCAGGTGGCAGAAGAGTTCAGCAACACTACGGAGCTACAAGCTGCAATGTTTTTCCCTCCAGTGAGAGGTCAAAAGCTGCTGGGCTGAGGCAAAGGCACAGGAGGACAGGTTAAAGCACAGAACTGCAGATGCTGCCTTGTGCCAAAACAGCAGGTGTCAAAGGACCAAACGGCCAGGGAAACCCTTATTCTTGCCTGCATCAGGTCACTGTGGCAGAGCTGACAGTACATGTGCATGGTAATGACACTGAGAAGCCACAACCTTTGATGGGAGCAGGACTGCCTCCCGTACAGCATCCTAATTCTGCAGCTATAAAAATGTGCTTACTGCTCATCAAATTGTCCCCAGCTTCCCAACCTTAGAAACCAAACAAGTACAGGTGGTAATGAGTCAGACAGCAGAGGACAGTGGAGTTATGAGAAAGAAGGAGGAACAAAACTTTTGTTGCTCACAGCTTGTTACCAAAAAAAATAAAAAAAAATTAAAAGGCTATTTTTCTGTCTTCCTTGTTTTTGGGGTAGCTTTGTAACCTCTTCCTCCCCCCCACCCCCCCTAAGAAATCTGCCTTTTAGAAAATGAAAGGAGAACAATGTCTGGTTTGGAAGCTGTCAGCAGGTCTCGTAACCCACAGCCCAGCATCGGAGGGGAGGGAGATGCTGCCATGCTTTGGTGTCTGGAGCTGCTCTTGGCTGAGAGTGGTGTGCTTGAGGTCAGACTCTGACCTGACATAACTACACCCTTTAAAGTCTGCAGTATCTAAAAGGTAGCCAGCTCACACTGTTTTATATGCCTGCTGGCCTCTCTCCTGTGTTTTCCTATAACAAATGCTGTGCTCCCTCTCTGGCAAAACCTAAGCCCGGTGTGCAGCATGCCCCCATGGGAGAAGGGAGCTGCTGGCTTCAGCAGGCTTTCCTTTGTTCAGGAGAGCTTGTAGCTGTGCCCCTTTTCTTATTTTATTTGTTGTTTAAAACAGGCAACAACAAGCTAATTCTCATTTCGTCATGAGGGCGTAAATTGTTGACCTCGTCAGATTTACAGCAGACTCCGGCGTTCAAACTAATGACAGACTTGCAGAGCAGCCTCTTGGTAAAGCTAATTAGAAAGCACGTGTTTGGACAGGGGAAGCTGTTTTGCTTTTCCCAGGGAGGGTGTTTGTTGGGCTGGCACAGCCCCGGTAGGAGCTCACTCACCTTTGCCAGGGGTAGATGTGATAGGGCGGGTTGTGGCTGGGGGCCGGGGGGGGGGGGGGGGGG
>NW_010118178.1:38465-59795 GCF_000699245.1 Pterocles gutturalis
CCACCATCGACTTCTGGTGGCTCTGGGCAGCTGGCTGGCCTGCGGGGTCCTCCTCCAAGCTCTGCTGGATGGCCATCTTTATAAGGTCGTCTTCACTTAAGCTACTGTACAGACTGTATTCCTCGCAGCCTATTGTTTGTCTTTGAGTATTTGCAGCCGTTGTAGCCATTTTTTTCTTCTTTCCTGTAAAAGGAAATTGTGATCATCAAAATCTGGAAGATGAAAGAGAGAAACTTGTATATCTTGTGCTTTTGTTCAGCTCTGCCTCTTGATTAGACTGATCAGAAAACCTTTCAGAAATTCTTCACCAGGTAGAGAACATTATCAGCTAAAATCTGCATGTAAACTTAATGAACTAAATCCTTTCTATCACATAGAACTAAATGATTTAGCTGATGTTTAAAAAGGGAACGGAGCTGCTGCAAGCAAGGAACATTTTTATCTACTTATTCTGGTTACCACAACTTAAGAGAAAAATGGGTAAAGGAAATTTCCATAAGATTAAAGAGATACAGCTTTGACATTAGTGTATTTAGGAGAATGCCAATGGACATAACTTTTTTATTTTCTTGCTCTAATTGCAGAAAATTAAGGGAAGGGGTTTGTCTTCCTGTTTGCTGGTTTTCTGCAAGGACAAGTTCTTCATCATGAAATGTAAAGAGACTTTGTGGAGTAATTTTTTCCACCTTATCTGGAGATCTCTCAAGCAGCATGCAAAACTATTCTTTGAAGTGTCTTTCTTTGTTTTACTCAGCTAGTGACTCTAGTTTCACTTCTGATTTTTTGCTTTGCACAGAACAAAGGTCAAGGTCATGAGCCTTAAGACTGATGTTCAGACTCTCTTCTAAAAACTGGTGGTTGAGAGCTGGAAATCAGAGAAAGGGGAAACACCAGGGCACACTCAGCAATCACAGAATGACCGTGAACCATCACTGCAGCGTGGACTCAAAAAAGGCAAAGACAATACAAAATACTGCAGTATTTCCAGCAGTGATGGGGAACTACTAGTGGTTTGATGCTCTAGCAGGATCTCCATCCGGAGGCCAGAGAGCACTCTGGCTACCAGCGTTCGAGAGCCAAGGGCTTATTTCATGAGAGGAGATGGAAAAGCTTGGCTCTTTTAAGAAGATGACAGCCAAGGGGTAATAGGTTTGCTTTTTATAAGCACACCTGTGAGCAAGAACTCTGTAAAATAATGGAGAATGCTGGGATGAGAATCAGGCACGGGCTGCCTGTGGACAGGACAGGGAGGACAGAGAGCCAGCAGAAAGGTCCTGCGGAGGCATGTCCCCCAGGTGCAGAAGGGCGAGGGCTGGCGGACACACCAGTGTGGCTGCCAACAAAGCTGTCTGCCCCCCCCCCAGGGCTGTCAGTCCCTGCCCCAGTGGTGCCGCAGCAGGGCTGGTCTCCAGCTCCCCACAGCCCTGCCCTGCACAGCCGTGGGCCCTGCCGAGCTGGGTCACCTGGCAGAGCCACACGCACGAGGCTGGCAGAGCCAACTGGCCTCCCGCTGCTCGGGACCTGCCTCCCCGCCACGCTGGGCACCACTGTCAGCAAAGCCTTCAGCTCCCTTCCCCGCGCAGCTGCTCTCTCCAGCACGCTGGGGCTCTCTCTCTGCTCACCAGGTGCCCGGGGCAGCCTGGCTCCCGGGGACTTGCACCTGCATCAATGGCAGTGGGGTCCAGCATGGCGTGAGCCCCCTGCGAGGAGGTTGCCCTGCTCCAGCCATCCTCACTGCTGTGTGCATGGCCAGGAGATGGTCCTGACCTGGAGGAGATGGTAGCTCCCCAGATGGCGACAGAGCCATATCTAGGCATGTCAAGACACTCAGGTTTGTTTCTTTAACCATAATTTAAAAAAACAAACCAACAACTAATACAGTTTGAAAAAATTACAAGAGCTTGAATCAAGCTATAAGTAATGTAAAATCTAGGATTTAAGATTTTTACTTCAGAAATGGTGATATCTCCCACATCAACAGCCATCTCAGACTCCAAGGACACCCCAGAAGAATTTGGAAGAATTCAGGGTAAAGGGGAACCCAGCAGATTTCGGATTGACATTACGACTTGTAACAACAAAGGATGTATTTTACAACCACGAAAACTGACAAAGTGTTCTATTGCTGTAAATAATGTAACCCAATTTTGTTGGGTTTTCTGCTTTTAATTTTCAGCCAGATTTCTCATGGCTGCTGTTGTTCACCTTCTCCAGTGAGAGCTGGTGGGCCTTAGCTCGGCTGTGACCCTCTCTGGCCCAAGGAACCAAGCCCAGGCATCAAACCACTGATAGCTCCCATGGAGCTGCTGCCCGCCCCACGCCCCAGCCACTCCGGTACCTGTCTTTGGCTGCCCTCCAGCCTGCGGCTGGCCAAGAACCATGACACAGCTTTGTTTTCCTAGCAGCTCCTGCTGCTGCTTGGCTTGTTCAACTGCTGGCATGCTGGGCAGCACTTTGATAGTCCATCAGCCTACGTACTCACTCAGTAACTGGTGTGCTGCAGGTCTGTGAAACCCGTGGGCTGGAGTCAGAGGGCTTGTCTGCAGTATCTGACAGTGCAATGCTTAAATGTAAGGACCTGGCCCCTATGGTGACTCAGAGACCTAGGCAAAGCAGTTAATGGAGAGGGGAGGATCTGATCGTAAGCTCCTAATGGAGGTGACGCACAATGACTCTTTGGAAGAGGCAAGAGCGGAGAAGAAAGTGCTCATCCCCAAGCCAACAGATCCCCCCTGTGTATCCTCCCCAGCCCCACCACCAGCACCCTGACAGCACAGCAGGCACAGCAGGAGTGGGTCCAGCCTCACCCTGCTTCTGAGCTGGGCATCGGAGTGCCTCCGTGGGCAGTCAGGGCTTTGAGCAGCCTGCAGGAGACCACTCACAATGCGACTCCACGCTCTGGCACAGAGGAGCTAACTGATTTAGGTGCCTCCCTAAATCCCCAGTGGATCTAGGTATAAGGACCATTTCTGGACATCTTCCCCACCCTTCTTCTTTTGCTCCATCCCTCACTGAGGCACAGGGAGGGAAAAGGAAGATTTTGAGTTTGGGGATCACTCCTATTTCACCCTCTTATTCTTTGTATGGGTTAACTGGGTCTCACCCACACTCTGAGAAAAGGGAGAACCTCCCCTGCATGTTGGTGATCCTCACTAATCTAAATATTTTGACAGGAGTCCCACAGAGTGCAGAAACAGTGCTGGCTGGAGCCTCATCCTGCAGGAAGAAATGTTGTGGGCCCAAAATAGAAAAATCTTTCAGTTCTATTCATTTAACTAGCAGAACCCTGATGAAGGTGAGGCTGCAGGAGCTTTTGGGTTGTTCCTGATAGCCAAGGACAGCCTTGGCTGTCCTGACTCGTAGCAGAGACAGTTCCAGTTGGGCTTCAAGCCATTCTTTCTTCCCTCCACCTGTCTCCCCTACCGCAGACTGACCTGCCTGGTGTGTTTGAGCTTGGCAGGAGGTACAGCGCATGCCTCCTCCATACAGCTTCCCTGTACAGTGGCCCCGAGCTGAGTGCAGCAGAGGCACCACCCTCCCCTTTTCACCTGGAGATGCTTTTGTTTGAATCTGCAGAGCCACAAGTTATTTCTGTAACAAGCCACGGAGAGCCAGCTGAGCCAGCTGAGCTGTGGTAACATGCCAAGCGCATGCCCTTGGCTGGAGGCTGATGCAACACAGCCTGGTGCAGTGTGACCTTCTTTCGCTGCAGCTGAGCTTGGTGGCATCGCCTGGCACTGCTGCAGCCGCCCAGACCTGCCCTGGCTCAGCTGACACAGTGGGGCTAAGGCAACCCCATCTGCGGCCAGTGGTAAACCACAAACTAATGAAACTCCACTAGACTAATGTGCTACAAGCCTCTGTAGCAACAGTGTTAAAAAAAAAAATCAATCTTTGTTGCTAGGTATGGTTGAACCAGTTTGGATAAGTAAGACCTGGCCAAAGTGGTCTTTCTAAATGCAGCTTGAATCTATTTGCTTGCTCTAAGCCTGCTTACTGTAGGTTTAAACTATTAGAATCAGATTTATAAGTTAAATGATGGGTTTACTGTCCACCTTAACTTCAGGATTTTGGGGGAGGTTTTGATGTTTGGCTGTCGCCTGCATTTCTCTGGGAGCCCAAGAGCCAATCCTTACATGCAGGTAGCACACAGGATTGCATCTGCTCTCCGAGCAGAACCCGATTTTTAAAGCTGTGGGTATAGTGCCCTTATTATTCCTCAGAGATTGCTTTGCCTTTGGGTCTGAATGGCTTCATTAGTGATCTCTCTTGGCAGAGATATGTCTTAGGATACTGCCGCCTGTGCTGCCATTTAATAGCACAGTCTGACAAGATCTTCTGGATCTAAATTTATCATCATTTCCACATATGGCCTCATCCTGATTCTTAATTTTGCCATCCCTATTTTAGTGAGCGTTTGTTTATTTAGATGTCGAAATCAGGCCTGTGCCACGCAGAGGTAATTTAGCTGCATGCAGCGACCAGAAGATAAAGTTAGAAATGAAATGCTTGTGACAGTGCAAGACTGTGACACTCTGCCCTGCCTTAAAGAGCAGCTGTACCTGGCAGATCTTCAAAACCGAAGGTACTGCTCACCAGGGTGACTATTAGTGGCACAAGCCACAGACAAACACAATTAGGTTGCTATTATATTTGGACTACAAGCACTGTCAACATACAGTGTTTGGGAGAATGGACCTCTGATCCCTGATGCAACATAAATAAACAACAAGGATTACAGCTGGCTTTGAACATGCAGAGCTGAGCTATTCAATACCATTAGCATCTGAAACAACTGGTCCCCATTGATAGCACTTCCTTAAAGGAAAGCTTAGCAAGTCTGCCTGTCCTCCTTCAATAGATCCCAGGCAGCAGAATTAGCAGAATTACTTATTGCTGTGAGAGGAGGCTGGCAGGTGAGTGACAAGGTCATTAGGGAAACAGAGACAGGGACTTAGCCTGCCTTTGCACTGAGTTTACCCCGTCAGCTTGTAACTCAATACAGGACCTCGGTATTTACGGCTCAGGGGGCGATAAACCACATTTCTAAAACCAAAAACAAGTCTTTGGAGGCTACGAAAGAGGGAAGAGGAGCAGATTGCTTGTTTTGCTTTTTGCAAGGAATGATAGAGCGCAGCTTCTGCAGATACATGTTTGCCTTTCCATGTGTTTGCCTTTTTACTTCTGAGAGCAGCAGGAGCACACACAGGGAAGGTAAACAGGGCTGGAAGTCTTCACAGTAAATTGTCCTCCGCTTTAGCTCTTACTGCAGCACCTTTCAGGCCAGATCCTCTGCTGGCAATGGAAACTAGACCAAATTGCAGCACTTACAGTACATTTTTGTGGTATTTTACAACAGTTTCCAGACAAATCTTTGCCATTCTCGAAGGATATTACATTGGATGGCTACTTCTGGGAAGCAAAGTATTTTTTAAAAAAACAGAAGGATTTCAGCGCCCATCAGATTTGCCAGCGCTGGGACGTTAGAAGGATGACACCTTATGCTGTACAGCTGCAGCAACAGGCAAATGTACTTTGTAATGACACCTTATGGAAACCGCTCAAGTTTTAACCCGGTGTTGAAGGAGCAAAGCCAGGCTTCCCAAAAGAATCTTCAAAGCAAACAAATCCCCTTGTCCAGCCCAAGCTGTCAAAACAGGTCACCTATCAGTCTGGCATATGTTACAATGCCATCAAATTGTGACTCTGTGCAACTTCTTTACTGGAAATGCATACATCTGCAAGCTTTTACTTCTTCTCAGAAAGCATTAATTCACACAGCAATCAGTGCAATGTCAGCTTTGTGTCATACCAGCTAGAAATTTATAAATGAAATAAATCTGTCGCTGATGTCACTTTTTTTTCCCTTCACACTGTGCCTTGCACACCACATTGTACCTTATCATGTTGTCACAATGACAACAATTATTTCTGAGCAAGCTAGGGACAAAGATATAAGCAACACCTGCAAGTAAAGGAAAAATAAGGAAATAACAGAGCTCCAGCTTGGCTTAGCACCAGTGGGTGCTTTATGGCATGTTTGACAAAAAAAATCCCCAAAAGCAAACCACAAAAACTCCCGAGATTGTGTTAGGGTGTTAGGTTACAAACTGCTGTAGGGATAAATATTTGCATAGACATAGCAAACTGACAAATTGAAAATCATAAATAAGTTCAAAACATGCATGTTTGCATTACCTTTTTGTTCTGAAATAGAAGGGTAATTATACTGTTGAAATAGGTTATCTCCTTGATTAAGTCTTAATTCAGAAAATCCTCGCTGGTATTCATCTCCCTGCTTTGACTGGATGTTTCGATCAACTGCAGGACAGCTTTGACACACTCTCACTTTGAAGCCTGGAGTTTATTTCTGGATCACCCCATGATCAGCGAATACAAGCCAAAATATAAGTTGGTCTGAATCTCAGATTTCCTGTTTGAAGATGCACGGCAGAAACTTTTATCCATCCTAAAGTTCTTCTTTGTTGCATTATCTGAAGAACTTCACTTCATCAAGCATCCTGTAGCTAAATGACACAAAGTTGACCTTTCTATTACATCATTATTTATTGTCCCTGACAAGTAGACCATATATGGATATGTTTCTGGAACCTAAAGAGAAAAAAAAAAAGTTGCCTTATAATTTTGAAGTAAAATATGTTGTCCTGGAGAGTTTTATTTACTTGGGGAGAAGGGAGCTCAATTTACTTTTCTTTTAGCTGCTGCTTGTTAAACAAAACAGGCAAATATTATGTGTGTATTTATTGATGTTTTAGAGTCGTTCATATATTTTTAAGGCTGCAAGTTTGAGACTTCAGGATTCCAAAAGATGACAAAAGCAGCTTGTGAACCTGTTCCAAGCAGTCCTTGTGAGAGCTTACTACTAGAAGAGAACTGCTTTTGTACTGCATAAATATGAACGACAGACCCTCTCTTAAACTCCTCGAGGCCATGAATGTGAAATGTTAGCCATCTTCCCCAGATCTGGTAGAGGGTAAGCTGGTCAAAAAAGACATAGTACTGATCCAGGGGTGAAGTGGAAGAAAACAGTCAGGCACATACAGGAAAACTGTCACTGTTGGATTAGCTGAAACATGAGGATAAATACTGAGTTTGGGAAGGATTCTATGTATTTGTCCAGCTAATATGATGAATGAAGGGAAACAGTATAACACAGCATCAAAATTATTCCTATGCTTTTTCCTTCAGCTCCTGCTTCACGGATTCCCATGGCAAAACATTGCATATAAGGAGAATAAAGTCTAGATTGCAACAGGTCTGGTTTCCTTTCCGAATACCTTGTCAAGCCTCAGGCTAGCTGTACTCACCCTGTCAGTGCATAAGCACCCCCTGCGTAAGGCTTAGCAAGAGCAATCTTGAAGGGAACCAATTTAGCAAGACCATATCATCCACTAACACGTGATCCCTTCCAACTCACCTGCTTTGCCTTTAGGCTCTTTCAGGACCAGCATCGTTCCCTCTCCATGCTTGCTCCTCAGTCTGACTTTCTCCGGCATGACAGGATGGCCAGTACCTGACACATCCCCTCCTCTGCTGCCCACAAACCTATCTGCCCCTTGTAACTAGTGCTAGGGCTGTCGTTTTATCCAAAGTTAAGGACATTCAGCAGTTATTGTGGCAGGCAAAGGGGCCCTGGATGTTGTCAACAAAAGGGTGTAAAACTCTTACGCCCTTCACACCATGTCAGCCTCTGTGACTTTTAAACAACACCCAGAACTTACATTACTTTAAGATGGAAACCAGCCTTGGCTTAGAACCAAGAGTGAATATCTCCCACATTCTGCTTGCCTTTTGGAAGTCTCTCATTGAATCCACACCCTTGGCACTCTTATGGCCAACTTGATGCCCCACTGAACTCAAGCAAAAATGCCAATAGTGTAATGCAGATTCAGGCTTGGTAAAGGCAAAGGTGCCTACATCTTCCAGGATGGACTGTTTGATTAGAAAAAAAACCACTGAGGCTTGAGGTCCCAGAAGCTATGAATATTGTAGGTGGCTTCCAATGCCATTCACACCAAGCACGCTGCAATTCCCTTCCCTCCCACACTCCTGGGTTTCCTTGCAAAGCCCTGTGTGCCCCTTTGACATGTTTGGGGCTCCTATGAATGCTGCTGCAGCATTTTCCAATAAAAATGCAGGACTGTGCTTCAGAAGATCTATTTTCAGATACCACTAACTCTCATTTTGTCTTGAGTAAATCATTTAACTCTGCTGTGTCTCATTTTCTACATTAGTGAAGTGGAAATAATCAAATACATTAACTTTAGAGAAGAGTCCAAAATTCCTTGCAGATGGAAAGCCAACAACACTACTTATATGGATGGAGATTGCCAAATAAGACTTTATTTAATTAGTAACTGTGAAATACTTGGTATCCTCAAAGGAAGACCTCATACAAGTTTGAAATATTAGTTACAGAAATATTACTATACAGGAATGAAATCATACATTTGGGGGTTGATTTTTTTCCAATAAAACAATGTCGCAGCTTTATTACAACACATCCAAAGCATAATAATAACAATCATTATAATTTATTAGCATTGCATCAGATTTGTTAATATTTCCTCTGGGGCATGCACAGTTATGGATCTGCATTTTCAGCTTAACCCCAAGACATTCCAAGAGATTAAAAAATGTCACCTGCAAAAATAAATACATAAATTTAAGCCATTTTCTGGGACAGATTTCAAACTCAGACACTGCATATTAGATCTGTTTGCTTTCTCTTTAAATAGAAAATGATGAAAATAGCCAACTCATGCTGATGGGGGAGTCAGCTAGGGTCTCAAAAACAGGGCCCAATAAAAGGGATTTGAATCTGAGAGAAGACGAAGAAGGATGACCACGTGAAAATAACAAAGGGTGACATAAACAGCAAGGTTTTCTTTATTCTTTGTGTTTCCTCAGAATAGCGAGCAGAATTCAGGTTAGGAAAGCACATTTAACATTTCCTTAATTTTTAGTTTTGTTCAGAGCCTCTACTTCCCTTAGTTTAATTACGTAGCCCTTCAGCTCTGCTAAGTGCTGTTTCATTTTAAGACAAAAATGAATCAGGCAACTGAGGTTGGCAAAAAAAGCAAAGTTCACTTGTGCATCCTGAGAGACCATTGAGCTCGTTACATGCTCATTCCGTGAGCAAAGCTGCCATAGATGTGTTGTCACATGACGAAATGCAGGTGGGAATGGACATTAGCAGAAACTGTGTTCCTGTCCATTACGTATAACTACCAACTGTGAGTAACTCTACTGCACCCAAACACTTGGCTCATGGGTGGCTGTTCTAAAAGAAAGAAAATACTGATCAGTTGTGACAGTAAGAGCTCCTGGACAGAAAATCCTCATAATACTTTGCCATCCTGCTTTGTGCACCAGTTCCCTGGAACCGTTCCTTTGTTACTTATATCTTGTCTGAACTTTTTTACTGTAGAAAGACAGCAAGATGTTTTGGGTGGCATATTTCACTGAGAGCATAGATTTAGGGCACATATCTCTCTTACCTTTTGCAATCATATTCCAGTGAGTGGGGCTTTGCGTTCAGTGTTGTCATGCTGTGCTTCCATCAGACACTCCCAAAGTTTAAATGCAAACACCAGAACCTAAAGCAACCCTCTTGTGCCTCCTGCTATACAACCCACATTCAAATAACAAGAAGATAGAAACTCCCACAGGGGAAGGTGGTTTCAATTTCCTTTGCAAGAACTAATGATTGCTTTGGCCCCAGTACCCTGAGAGAGGCAAGGAGCCAGAGGCACTTGTATGGGAAAAGGTGCAGGATGTCACAGATGCCCAGGGGTAGGAAACACAATATACATTACTCTTGCTGACTCTGCTGCCTAAATACTTCAGTGCTGCAAAGAAGTAGGTGTTTTGAGATCACTCTACTCAGAACTTAATTCCCCTTTCTGGAGGAATTTATCCCCCACTAACAGCTCCTGACTCAGCCCCGACTCAGAGTGGACTTCAGCTCGGAGTACAACTTTCACCTGTGCACAGTGGCTCCTCACAGAAAATTTTTACCTTTCAGATACAAACAAAATGGAGTCCTCAGCCCTCTGGAAACACAACATGAGCACAAAGGGGAACACCCAGTATCCAGGGTCCTAAGCCCTATTTCAGGTATCTGGTGACTCAGTCCAGACCTGCCCTGCCAGTGAGCTTTGGAGGAGTGTGCAGCTACTGCAGTCACTGCCTCTCTGCAAATGTCATCATAAGGTCACATCCAATGACTCAGACTGAAAGCGGAATCAGTCAGAGGGAACATGAAATGCTAATATGAAGCAAACACAACCCAGAGACTATATAAACAAATACATGTTCCTCAGAGGAAGAGGGAAAGCATAAACATTATTTTTCAGTTACTCTTTGCTGTGCAAATATCATTTATCTTATGTTATAATGTATGTTAGTAAGAATTCTAATGAAAGACTTGTATTTTTCTTGACCTTTGCAAAATCCACAAAATTCAGAGATGTTGCTGCAACATATTGCTCCGAGGCTCTTGCAGGGGAGCACGAGGATGAGAATGGCAAGAAGAGACACAAGCTGCTGTGAATAGCAAAAGTTCTGGGAAAAACAGCGACTCTGAAACAGTGATGATGGAAAAGTGAAATTGATTTTGATGGGAAACAGTATTTCCACAGTTTTTTTAAAGCAGTCTTTGGAAATATACGAGTGTTTACCTCTCCATTCCACCCCTTAGGCTAGTTTATGAACAAAGTCTCATTTGATGCATTTCTCTGGTACCCTCTAACTCCCTTAAGACTGATTTGTTTCTAACTGTTGTGCCTGCTGTATGCAACAAGACCTGTTGCATTGCTCTCCTTCCCTTTCCTCAATGACATGAGAACAACAGGCTTTCTAGATACAGATCTGTCTGCGCTTTACTACTGCCACAGATAAACAGCCCTCAAAAACCAAATGATGCCCCTACATAAATGCAGCAGCTTGCAGAAATCTCTGTAACTCTGGGCACAATGAAGTTCAAGGAATTATGACTTTCTATATGCTTGGAGTTAAACTAAGGCTTACAGATGCTACTGGAGTGGCAAGGCAGAGCAGGACCCACCTATGCACAGCCCCAGGAAGAAGTAGGTGGTTTTGGTTCCTGAGAGATGGCCTCCAGCCTGGCTTGGGACGAATGCTGGAAGTGGCTTCTGGCCACTCCAACTGGAAGTGGGTTTGCTGCCATGGGGCTCAGAAACTCAAAGCAAGGGGACAAGCTGTCATCCACATTGGCTCCTGCCATGCTACACTGACCTGCTTCCCCTGATGAGATGGCCAGGCCTGGGACATCATCTGTTGCTGTGCAGACAAGAGCAGCGAAAAAACTAGAATAGACTGTGCTAAAGGACACTGCACCATCATCTCTATTTACCCAGTGCTGTTTTTGCTGTGCAGTCAAATTCATATGTAATAAACACAACATCCGAAGCCCTGATCAAATGGAGCTGTCCTTTATACTGCCACTGAGAAAGCTTCCTTGTCCTGCACTGACTGCTTTGAGCATGCATGAGAGAGGAGCGGAGATTTACGCCTCCTTTAAGTTCAAATCACAATGCAAAAGGTTTGTTTTGCAGGGTTGACATTTAATTATTTGCCCTACATCTCTCAGGTTAAATTTAGAGCTAAATTTAGGACAAGTGTCTGGACAGAATGTCATATGACACCAGCGTATATCTGTTGTACAACATGCCATACGAACGTGTAACGTTCAACTTGGTTAAAAATAACCGTACACTTACCTAATTCAGCAGGCTTTTGGACTCTATCTATTGAGCTGGTAAGCAGACAGTGCAATAATAAGAGTCACAAGTATACTGAGGGAAGAGACATCACTAAACGCAAGAAGACAGAAAAAAGATTCTGTATTTGTTCTCTCTTTTTTTTTGGTATCTAGTAGTACAGTCCTATAGTAATTTATGTATGACAGTCTAGATTATCTTAAAAAAGGACATGAATAGGTAAATTAGAGTGCAGTTGGGAAAAGAATTACAGTGTTTTTTCCCATCAAAGTGAGGGATCTCTGATTCCTCAAGAGCAGGGTTAAATGGCTGTTAAAACTCCCACCCTAAGCCTAGAACAGGACAGAGTCTTTCACCCTTAAGAGGCATCTTGCTGCATACGTGGTTTCCTCAGCTACAACAGGGCTAGATGACACCAGTCAGCATGTCTGAGGCAGGGAGACCCAGACCTCCAAACTAAGCACCATTAGCTTCCTGAGCTGTGTTTGGAAATCATAGCTCCATGGAAAACCTGAGCACAGGAAAAAAAACTGTTATACAAGTGTCAAAACCACAAAGTGAGATGGAAAATCTGTTTGACACCTTTACAGATAAGATGAGAAAAAGCACGACAGCACAGATGAAAGCTAGAGTAAAGAGCTGAACTTCAGTCAAGCTGCCTTGATGTTGCTGAGAGCTGTTACAACAAGCAGGATGTATTTTCTCCATTCAAGCTACTGTCATGCTTCTGTCCTTTGGCATGTATCTAGGTCCACCTTGCTGATAAGGAAAGGTTAGGGTGTTTTAACCAGGCCTTGGATGGTGGAGCTGTCAGTGCTCTGGCCACATATGCATGATGGCGATCAATGCCGAGCTCTCCTCTGGTGTGAGGAGCTGGCAGCCTCCATGGCTCCTTGCTGCAGAAACATCCTCGTAGGTCCTCAGCTGGTGCACAGGGTCTCTGCCCACTGGTGTCCCTGGAGCTACAGACTGTCAGGAGGAGGGTCACTGGGATGAGACAGAAAATGCTGCATGCTGCTGGCCATCAAATGGAGGGGCCAACAGCTGTAATGTGCAAATCAACGCGTTACCAGGGTGCACCAGCAGCACCAAGGTAGCATGCAGTGCTGCTGAGCAAGCCTGCGGGCAGGCGGGAAGCCGATGCTCCTGCAGCAACTGAGCAAGGAGAGGGTTTTGTTTCAAGGTATTAGAAGTGGGATCCAAACAGCTCCCAGGGTCACTAGGCTGAAGCTGGTCCAGCCCAGATGGAGGGGGCTGGTACCTGACAGTTGCCTGGTAGCTGACGGGAGCACGTGCAGGCTCAGTCTGGGTGTGGGAGCAGGATGATCGGTCACATCATCCCACATACTACAGTGGGTACTGCCTGCCCTCCTCAGCCAAAAAATTCTCACCCCCAGGTGGGACAGATTTTTGGGACCAGATCAAGGCACATTACCATGTCAGTGTGGATAAATCCATCCATCCACTTTGTACTTCCTCTCCAGGTACCAAAGCACTTTGCTATGAGGGCATGCCAGCAAAATGCCTTTCAGAAGTGCTTAAACCATGATTACCATTTTTTCCTTTAATGAGTGATTTCCTTTTGACCTGAGATTGTGACACAAGTTTAGACGTCTTAGATACTCAGACTATACATGAGTGTAGGTGCGTGCACGCAGAGTGTCAAAGATATTTTTATTGAAATGCTGCAAAGTCTGAGTCATTTCTCAGTTGACACATTCTATTTTTCTTGAAAATGGTTTTGGGTTCTCTGCTGCGATTGTACATCATGTCTGTCACATTAGTTGTGGTCACAGTCATGCACCATGGAATAATATCTGATAATCTTATTTTCTGTTGTTTGGTACCTAAAAATCAATCAGGCAAGCGGTCAGCTTAAGTAGACCCCATAGTCCGATGCTGCAGTGGTGGTTTAGGAGCATTTTTAAGAAACTTCTGGCAGGATAAATTGTTCCCCTCAGACATGTCCTGCCAACTCATAAAGACTTGTTTAAATCTTCAAAACTTGGCACTTTGCAACCTTTCCAAATATTTTTCTGATTATCTACTTCTCAACAGTCCCATTTTCATGTAATGCTGAACCCAAATTTGAATCTCACTAAATTCTTTATCTCTGTAACATTTTGAAGCAACGAGTCCCAGAGCCACAAATGGCACATTTCCATGCTATTGTCGAACTTCTGATAACTTCTTACTGTGTACCAGCAGAGACCCACATGTGGCTTTGAACACCATGAGCAGGGAGCCCCCTCAGTGATGGATGCTGGCTGGCACTGTGACCCAGGCACTAGGGGAAAGTGAGGCTGCAGGCACCAACCTTGCTTTCAGCACAGTGAGTCACACAGAAATGACATTGGGGCATGCTGCGAACACTGAGTCCAGGTTGCACAGGAAACTGTGGCTAGCTTTAAAACACAGTCAAAGAAAAAAAATCGCAAACCTCATACATGCATCAAGACTTCAGTTTTGCAGGCAGCAGCTCTTGATGAACTTGTGCCCAGGCCAGCACACTCACCAGAGCAGCCTGTGTGGCACATGGCACCAGCAGAGCCTTAGACACATTTGTGTCTGGCAAGAGCCAAAACACTCCTATCACAAAACAACAATTGATTGGTAGTGTAAATTTTCACCAGTGTTATGAAATGTCTCTGGCTATTGGTTCACTACTCAAGATGTGACTAGGAATGGAGTGTATCATAATATTTATTTAATAAATTATTTTTTTAAAATGGGGAAAAAAAAGGGAAAGATTTACCAGAAACTACTGGAGTAATTGGAGGGTGCTGTCCTCATCACTGATCTTTGTAACCATAATCCATACCACGTGTTTGGTCTCAGGATCAGTTTGTTTCTGCTCTGCATCACATCTGAATAACAAAGCATGGAACCCAATATTCATTTAGTGGTACGCTCAGGTATACTGGTTCAGTACCAGAGAAGCTGATGGAGTCACACTAGAGTAAGTGAGGCCAAAGCAATCAAAAACAACTTAGGTCTCATAATACACTGGAAATAACACACATAAATATGCAAAGAAAGAATAGCTCAACCAGGCACTACAAAAAAAAACCCTAGTGTAGTTACAGTTTATTATTTATGACAAACTGTTCCTGTCTTTTCTGACCCTCCTGTCAAAATAGGTGTGCATTATGCAGATGGTTAGGCTGAATTGGAGCAAACAGAAAAAAGAGTTTGTCTTAGGAAGTATATGTCTTTACCATTGTGGGTGGACAGGTCAGAGATCTGTACTGGCTAAGCATCCTCAGGAAAAAATCATCATAAAAATTAGCAGCACAGTATGCATATTAGCAGACAACCAAAAGAAACTGCATAAAAATAGAGCTACAATTACATATAACTGAACTGGCATAACCCAGACATAAGCACAGGACTCTGCACCTCTTTTACTTATTTTGTAGAGGAAAAACACACTTTGCTGTGCAAATCAAACAAAATTCTGCTGAGAGAACTGCAGTTTGGATAAAGATTTTAAAAAGATAAAATTTGTTTATCCCTGCATACGCTGCAGTAGATACATACACACCTGCGCAGATGCAAAGAGAAGACTGAGAACTCTGTGTAAGAAAGGACAGAACCAGGCTAGTTGAGCAGCTTCTGAAAAATCAAAGAAATCTAACCCCAACCCTCAAACTCTGTTTGCAGTATTCGTATTTTGGAGGTATCCTGGGAATGGATTATATTGTATTTTTTGCAGTTGATTTTGAAGCTCTCAGGCTAAAATTTCCCCCAATGTGTTATGTGTGGCAAGGAAGAGACGTGCCCAGGTAAGGGTGTTACCATGACTTGATAGATCTCTGCATGGTGGCATGCAGAAGATATATTTGCCAGGACAAGCCTCGAGGCCCATGATCACCTGCCCCACCGTCTCTGCCTGGACATGGACAAGGCTGTTAGGGGAGCAGGGGCTGCGGCCATGGCCGGGAACACAGCTCCTCACAGCTCCCCCCCCCACCCAGCAGAGATCGGCAGAGATTTACATTCATCTTGGAATTTGTATTGCTGCAAGTCACGGTTTGGTATAATTAAAACAAAGGAGGTTGGATTGTGTTGATGCAGGCAGAGGCTGTCAAACAAGTCCACGCTCCCCCTTTGCAGGAGAAGACATCAAAATACAAGTTGCTTAGCACAAGAGCACGGTGTGTTGGCAAAGACTCCTACTGCGCTCCCAACTCATCATGAGCAGCTGGGGGTCCCCAGCAGTCTCAAATGAGGTACTTGCTGCCACTGCAGAACAGCACAAGAAATATTTTGCTGACCCATTTGCGTGAATACAGGTAGGTGACTTAATTTCAAACCCCATCATACCCTTGAATTTAAAAGAAGAAACCTTTACAGGAAACATTCTGGTTGGAGATTCTCAGAAACAAACAGAAGTGTTTCTAAGGAATTTAGGACAGAAAGGAAGAATGAGTGAGTAGTAACTTTCCTGTACATGTAAAACAGCTCTATCTGTAAACACAGTGCTGTGCATTTAAGAGTGGCATCCCAGAAAATAAAAACAAACTGGGATGATGTCAGTACGTACAGACTGAATTTAAATCTGTCTTGCAACATAGGGAAGGGAGATTGTAGAAGGCAGTGAGATAATGAATCATTGCAAAATCAGGATTTATAGCAGAAAATATGGAGTCAACAACAACAACAACAAAAAAAAGAACACTACCATGCATAATATGACACATATGTGCACAACTGGTTGACTCATACCCGGAAAAGCCTAGGACAGATCTGGGAAACTGAGTATGTGTGTGTGCAGCTGCTACTCATGTGTGTCCATCTAATCCATCCCTCAACTGTAATATGCCAACCACTGTGGTATCTATTTACATACTGCAGAGCTCTGACACACACATGCATCAACCTGCTTTATCTAAATTGCTGCCCAAACCTACTCTCCTAGTTGCTTACATCTAGCTGACTTGCCCATTGGCCTTCTCAAAATGGTGCAAAAGATCCAAGGGTCACAGTCCTTCCCTCATCTGTTGGCAGCATTTCTTTCCAATATAGTATGTCTTCAAAAGAATCAGCAACATAGTAGACATGCCCATTAGTTTTGCACATTTCAAGACAATTCTCTTGCAGCTTGCTCTCAAAGACCTCCACTATCAGCAACAAAAGACTCTAGACTTCCAAAATTTATAACCATAAACAAATCAGATGCAGAAAATCACTTAAAACATTTTGAATTGCACTAATCTTGGAATAGAAGCCTTATTTTTCATCCCATATCTGCCAGGCTTATTCCATGCCCAGTGGAAAATCGGTAGTTGGGACCATATCTCATTTTCCAGTTTTTTAAAACTATGAGACCAGGTACTTTCTCCAAGACTCCAGCAGTCATGTCCACTGAATTGATCTCTGCAGAGGTGGCAGGACAAACATTTAATCTGAAGAAAATCCTCAGGAGCTGTTTAACACTCATCCATACAGAAGGATTAATTAAGACACCAACATGCTCTGAATTATACTGATAAACACGTCAGTCTTGCCTATCATGATCTGAGCTAGCAGATTTATAAAATTTCAAATCTTCAGAGTTAAACATTGAGGGTAAACTTAAACGAGAAGTGTGGTATAAAGGCTGTTGTGTTGATAATTTCTGGGTTGAATCTTCCTGTTGAAAAACCCGCCTGCTTCCTGAATGCCTTTCTCTATTGTGCAATATGATGCAATGTGTTTGCTGCCTGGCCCCTAAGTGCAGTACTAAAGTACAATCTTTGCACCAACTTGTCAAGAAGATGGACAGGTCTGTTTTATATTCCCTCAGTCTGTATTTAGTCCAGTCTGTCCTCATAAGGAGCCCTGCCCACATAGATATATATACATATTTGTAAAAACACCCATTCATTTTGTATGCAGAACATTTCAAAGTACAGTCATCTCTGTAAACACTTGGGCCAAAATCCCTTTGACATTGAAAGTGCTGATGGCAGAGCAATGAAAGAGACTCTTTTCCTTGTATCAATACAACCGCTTCTCATTTTTTTCTATCCATGCACTACCAAGCATAGCCGTGTGATTGTATGCCATGACAATGCACCACATATCATTACTATTATAAGGGTTAAGAAATGTGTTAGGAAAAAAATCTCATCACTGCAAGCTGATATTTCTCATACAAGATCTGATTCTAGAAGCAAACTCTTGATCTGTTTGCAAACATGCAGTGCAGCCTTTCTTTAAAAAGCAAAACCTAATAAAATACATCAGATTTTGTTACATTTCCATTTAACTTAATATTGAACCTGAAAGAAATGTTGAAATAAAAAAAAAATTGAAATTATCTTGCTTCATAAAATAAAATTTTCCAAGTAGTGTCATCACTTTTGAAACCAATCAAGCTTTATAAAAATTGGAATATTAAACTTCCCCTGTCATCAATTCATAAATTTTTAAAGATCTTCTCAAGCCATCACTGCATTCAGTGTTCTGATGACAAATAGACTAGAAACAAGGAGATGTGTTCTGCCCACACCAATGAATACAACCGATTCCATTTCAGTTTACATCAGCATCAGTGAGCTTATGACTTGGCCAAAGATTTAAATAATTGTATCTCAACAGAAAATTAGTAGCTAGAAATATTATCAAAAGAAACCTGATGAAAGCTGTTGCCTGATCAGTCTTTGCTGGCAAATAAACAATGCAAATTTTTTAAAAACATGTCAATTGAGTGATTTTCTGCATCTGATGCAAACACTTTGTCCCACATTGGTGGTGTCACCTGCCAGCAGAGAGAGTCCAAGTCAGGAATGAAGATAACCAGGGCAACCTACCATTGTGCCCTGCATGGCGTAGGTGATAGACAGCATCATCTGTACCAACATATGGTCAGTCCCCAGGAGCAGGGAGGAGAAATGGTCACTTCCAACCCTCTCTGAGAGACAAGGGATGGATCTTGCACTCATTACTCTCATAGTGTGGGTATGAGGCCAGAAAGATTGGCAGTCCTGCATGACATTCAGCTTTTTCTGCATGTCCTTGGGTGACTCTCTTCTTTAGCAGCTTTACACAGAGAAGGTCTGCTATGAACTCTTTCCTAAGGGCAAAATGCCTGCCAAAGCCAAAGACCATTTCACCATGTACAGACACGTGAACACTGAGTAAGGAATTAATGATTTGGGTGATGCCTTGGTTGATTTGATTGACTGCTGTGTAGTTTCCCAGGGGAGAAGAGGACAAAGGTGTCACTCAACCCCATCATCCATGAAGTAGGACAAATCTCTTTGCCCACTCATGTGTATGTCAGAGAATCTCAGGAAATGGCATTCTCTCCTTAAATCAAAGCAAACTCTTAACTATTAAATAAACCTCTGCCCTCTCATGTGACAGCCAAGCTGCCTGATGAATATTACTGGGGGCTTGGACCTGACGACCTGCTGCAACCCCACAGTGAGGAGCCCTCCAGGTTTAACCCCCAGGACCTCAGCTGGTGATCAGCCACTTCTGATGGGGCTCAGGTGTGAGCGAAAGCATGAAGCTGCTCAGCCTGAGCAGTGCTGAGTGCATGGAGACACAGAGCTTGCAGGTCCCAGGAGACTCTCAATGCCAATTGGAGTGTGCTAAGCGATTTGAGCACTTCCAGCATCAGAGGGTTTTCAAGAGGCCATAGCTGGTAAGGACAGGATGCAAAGAGATGATGTCCAACATGACTCTAACCCCAGCTCCCGCTACACCCAGTGATATATTGCTCAAAACCTCTCTCCTCTGATGACAAACTTTCTCCTAATTGACTCATGGCCCTTTATTTCTTTGCTGCCAACTCCTGTCTCTTCATTTTCCCTGGTGTTATGCCCTTCCTTTATTTATAGAAAGCACTGGTATCCACTCTGGGATACTTTCTCTCTAGCATTAAGCCAGCCAAGTTCCCCTTGTCCCAGCCAGGCTCTCAGTTCCGCTGCTTCACTCAGCTCTCCCTGCCTGCACCTATCTGGTCCAAGTCTGCCTTTCGTGAGCACTGCACACAGTATTTGGGAGTAAATCTCATTAATGTCTAGTACCACAGTATGTTAATACTTGCTGTTATTTATTATTATTATTAACATTACTATTATTTCAGGAGGCCATTTAGAGGCTGAACTGTCAGAACTGCCAGGCTTCCCCCTCAAAGGATAGTTGTTTTTTTATATTCCTCCAAGAAGATGGAAACCCTCTTTGTGTGTCATAGAACAATTAAAAGCTCCTTTGACACCAAAGAATCCTTTTAACATATTTCGTTCTCACTGTTTGAATTAACTCTTCCAGAATAGTCTTGTGTATTTCATATTTTTCCTTGCAGGCAGCAGAAGCTAGAGAAAAAAGTTACTAAATATAAAATATATGAAGATTTCCTAATGAAAAACCAGTGACAAACTGCCTGACAGTAAGTGTTACTCTGAGGCACCTGCTGGCTCTTTTACTCTAAACAGCAACTGTCACTGCCTCCCTGGGCTCCTGAGCTGTGGTCTGGCGAATGCAGTCACCTGCAATCAGCTGTGCAGAGGTGTACTGGGTTGTACTGGCAGCTGACTGCAGGGACAGCAGGGAGCCAGTCAGACCCACTTTCCTGGGGCTTAGCCTGCGTGCCTGGTCAGCACTGTCAAGCTGTAAGTAGGGGACAAGGGAGTCAGATCCCTTCTACAACGTCTGCAGCCCAGTTTGACCATAGGATCTGCAGAGCCTATGACTGTGAACTAGGATCACACACTTCTCTAGCTGATACCAGCACAAGGGACAGAAATCTTCTTCAACTTACCAATACAATTGTGCTTGGGAAGAAAATAAGTCAGGGTTGCATAGTGCAGCTTAGCAGCATCACTGCAATTAATTGATTATGTTGTCCTCTCAGGTATTGGGTTAGGCCAAGATGACATGAAGTTGCTGAAAGGATTCACTAAATATGTGTTTCATTTCTGCCTTGCTGAGTTTGTCTGCTACCGAAGGTGGGGTCTAAAGCATGCCCTGTTGACTGTGGTACGTGGATGACTCCACCACACCACCACTGAAAGCACAGACTGGACTGAAACTTGCTACAAGCACCCTGAGCCTCCCGCCCACCTTTCTTCCCATTTCCATCATTGGCTGTTAGCTCTGTTGTGCTCCTGACTCCACACAACTGTACAACACTCAGAGCCAACCTGGAGAAACCTGCCTGGACAAATTGCAGCCTATTAGCCTTGCTTAGCACTTTTCCTAGACCACATGGGCACATCCTCAGCCCCCCAGGACTTAGGTTTTGACCATGGCTGGATTCTTTCCCTTCAGGTGCCTGTGGAACTTGCCCTAAAAATGGCTCCAGAGCACATGGTTGCATGGGAGCAGTGTGGATGGGAGACAGCTCTGAACTTCTGCTTACACCCTTTTGTGAGTGACCCTCTTTCTTTCCAGTGTTTTATTAGAGGATTAGAGTTCCAGTAGAAGAGGCCCCAGACTGCTTTATAGCTCAATGTTTTTGAGCAAATTGGTTGTGACCCCTGTAGCCCCATGCAAGGCAACCAAGAGGGCTGTGATATGTTGAAACATTTATTACACTATAAAATGAATACAGTCCTGCTCCTTGACACCC
>NW_010118178.1:59806-73484 GCF_000699245.1 Pterocles gutturalis
CCGCCATGTCTAAGGTCAACTGTGCTCTGTCAGCTTCTCCAAACAAGCAAGTCAGTCCAGCAAGCTTTGATACTTTTTTCTTTTGCTTTTATAACAAATATACTGGAGTCAAGGGAATATTTGTGTTAGAATGAGGGGGGCCACCACCCAGTGGAGGCTGTTAAACATAGATCCAGCTTGCAGAATGCTTATTTGGTACAGATAAATCCATCTGTGTTTTAATGCTGTATTTAAACACTTACGTGATTTTCTGGTAAGTAATTTCACTGATGTGTTGTTTACATACAGGTGAAGGACCTTTCTATCATTACCAAAGTCTCTAATCCTGATGAGTTACACATACCTTACAGAAGATGCATTAAACACACTTTCTTAAATGTGTCTTAAATCCTAACTGAATCCTTTAAAGCATTCCAGGTCTTTGGGTTCTCAGTCCAGTCTCAGTCTGAAGTGACAATTCTGCACCAAAAGGTTTATCACTAAGAGCTATTTAACACCTAGTCAGGTGTTAAGCCTATAAATAGTTTATCGCTTGGCAACATTTAGACCTTGTGTCATGAAAAGTCACTGGCTTACTTTCACTGTGAGGTCAAATCTGCTTGAAGGAATAGCCTGTTGAAAGGACAGACATCCCCATACAGATTTTAAAATACAAACAAACAAAACACAACCAAAAAGAACCCCAACACAACAAAACCCAAACCAAAACCCAAACAAAACAGATTCCCTTCAAAACCCGTTTCACCTTTGGTGTGGAGTCTCGCACTGAATTAATTTCCAGTCTGGGTCACTACAGGCTCTAACTGCATTCATTTTCTATTCATGAAGCAACACCCTACTTGGTGAAGAGTCTTCCTCCTTTCCATCCATGTTTTCCAGCAATTAGATTCCCTGGGATTAGAAGTCTGAAGCCCTCAGCAGTAAAGGTACGATCCCAGTAAACTTCCCTGACAAAACCTTGAAATGAAATAACTTCATCTGCCTTGTATTCTTACCTTCCCACATTCTCTGAGTGAAACAGTGTTGTTTCCTTTTGTCAGACATCCACCAGAAGAGGCACTTCATGTAAGTTTCTCACACTTCAGACTAGCTGATGCTTTGGTCTCAGCAGATTAAGCAGTGGTCTCCACTGTTCAGGCAGAGGTGTGAGGAGGAGGCACAGTGTGGTTTTTTTTTTTTTTCCTAAGGAGTCTGTTTCAAGCCTCTTCAAAATTGCAGGGAAAGAACCTGAAAATGTGAAACTCCCACATCTGAAAACTGGCAAGCATAAAGAACACCCATTTTCTATTTTTGGAATTTGTGATTCTTGAGATGACCTCCAGATGCAGTAGAGGGGAGCAAGTTGAGTGCTGAGATACGAGTGCTCCTAACTGGGCACCTTGAATCAATTCCCACCGCTAGACACACTCCTCAGCAGCAAGATTAGGCTGTTATGCAGAGATCCTGGTCCTTCATGGATTTTGTAAGGTGCAGGCTCTTCCTCAGAGGTTCATGGGCAGTCAGAATAACATATCCTGCAGGAAGAAATCTGTATATCAGCAGAATTTGTACCCTACCCTGCAAAGAAAGGACAAAAAAATGTGTGATACATGGTAGGTGTCACCTATATCCACTTTGTAGTCCACTTTCCTTGTGTCCTTCTACTGATTATTTGGAACATGATGAGGACGCTGTGGTGAGAGCTATCATCAGGAAGCAGGACACCCTCTCAGCTACAAACCAGAACTTGATAATGAATTTAGTCGTTCTGTCAGATGACTACCAAAAAAGCCAGCATATGACCTTGAAGCCTTGCTATGGGAACATGATACCACAAAAATCATAATGTTATTGAGCATGTTATTTATGGTTTATAGGGCGGTATTTAGGTCAACGGAGTCACACCACCTAAAAATCAAATTCTTCATGGTGCTGAATGCCACCCTCTTGCAAGAAATTCTTAGGGCCCAGACTCACATATAACAGCTGAAGAGGGGAACGTTTCTCCACTTATTGCTGACCATAAATATAAAATATAACCCCCTAATTCGAACAGGCTAGAAAAAAAAACCCATTATCAAATGAGTGGTGTCAGTGGCCACTGCACAGCCTGGATTCCCTCCCTGCTGGAAGTCTCTCATGGATATCAAGTGGGATCCTGGGGGGGGGCCAAGTGCAATCCAGGCCACAGCGATACACAGACGTGGTGACTGAAGCCTGATTTTGAGCCATGTTTACAAAATGTTGCTACTGAAGCCGATTTCTATAATTAAAAGATTAATCCCACCATTTTTGGTTAAATCAATCAACCTTATTCATTATTTGTATTGGAATAAATTGAAAACCATGCCCTTACAGGGAGGAGAAAGCAGTCTCCCAAAAGCTCATCTCCTCAGATCATTGCCCTGGATCTGGTACTCCAGGCCAGGTCCCAAGGAGGCTCACATGGTGCCCACCGGCCTTGGGTTGTGCCCAGGCAGCACCCCTCCTAGCGCTGACCCTTCTGCTCGGCAATGGCTGAGTGCTGACCCCGGAGCTGCCTGCGGCTACCCTCAGCATTGGTGGTAAGAGAAGAAGGTGGCCCTGCCAGCCAAGGGAGGGCTGCACAGCACCTTGCAGACCAGCCTAGCCTACACTTGTCCCAGCCCAGCCCCAGGAACAGGCTTGGTTAATTTGCAAAGACACTTGGGATGCTATTTGGCAACAGGAAGCCATCACAGCTGGCCACCTCTCTGCAAGTGAGAAGCATAGCAGCAGGTGATCTTTCTGCTTTCATCCAGATGTTGATGAGTGAGCTTTCCCCACTTCAGACCATGGGCAACAGGTCACGGCAAAAAACAAAGAGCTGGAGCTACACATCACCCGTAAGAAAGGTCACCTCAGACAGCTGGTGAGCAGGTTGCACAGAGGCCAGCTGGAGTCACAGGGAGGAAACGGGGACAGGGACAAAAGCAGCATCATCACTGGGAAGCTCCCAAAAGAAAAAGAGGATCTCCCAAAGGGATTTGTACTGGGCTGGAGCCCTGCTCTGTCACCATAGGAAGAATGGTGTTTTCTGGGAACCTGGAAATCCTAGACTGGCTGTGGGGAGCATAAATTCACGCAGGGCTTTGTGCTGGGGCAGAGCCAGGAAAAAGGCAGGCTGCTGTCAGCCACCCCATTGTGTGCAGCCCTGTCAGGAGATGGAATTGCTGTCAAGCCTGGACATGATGCATGTAAGTAACAAACACATTTTGAGCATGGCAAGTGTGTGGCACTCCTCTGCAAGGAGCGCGCACACCCCATGGACAGTTAAACTCTCACCCTGCTCACCAAAGCACCCTGGCAAGCTCCGTACCACCCAGACTGGCCACATTACTGACAAGATCAGGAGTATCGCAGCAGCGGGCAGTGTCTAGCACAAACAGGAACAAGGAGATCCAAGCTATCCCTCAGCTTTACCAGCAAGTTACAAACAGACTTGGGAAAAGTCACATAATGCCATGCCTCAGTTTCCCTGCAAAGAACAGCATTTCTCCACCTCTCACATTGTCTCTGAAAGTTAATAGATATATTAAACAACCAAAATGCTGGGGGGAAAGGTGTTAAAATGGGCTGTATATTGTCAGCAGCACATGCACATATGTAAGTGTGTTATGCACATTGCACAAAGGATCGTTAATCTCATTTTGCTGCCGGTCTGTAACACTAATGGTGCTGGATTAGGCTCCTTTTCGGCAATCTGACCACTGACAGGGTATAAAGCCAGGAGAGGGACACTTGTATTTTTTGGCCGAGATATGTCACAACATGTTCTTCAAAGCCGATCTTTTCAGGATTCAGCCCCTGGGAATGTAAACCTGAGGAGCAGAGTATCATTGGAGAAAGTCAGAGTACACAGTCTGCTAAAATAAATAAATCCACTTGGAGACTGCCTAAGTTTAGCTATATATGGACTTTTCTAGAAAGTGAGAACTGCAATGGTTTTTCCATCAGTATTTCAAGGACTTTCTCCAGCCTTTCCCAAAGCCCTGTCTTAAAGTGGTTTACCAGAATAATTCTGTCTTAACAGAGAGATAACAGAGACATAGAGAAGTGCTTGGTCAGAGGAGGAGCCAGGGAAAGGGCCAAGAATAGCATTCAAAGACAGTTCCCAAGATGTTACAGCTTTGGCTCTAACTCTGAACCTTGCCTCAGCTCTCTCAATCTTCAGTTGAAATCCTGGCCCTACTGAGACAAGACAAATTATTTTACCTTGCAAAAATAAAGAGGAAGGAGGAAATAATTTGAGTTTATGGTCTTAAAACCCAGATCGTGAACCTATCTGCATCTACATGTGTTTTATAGTGAGGACAGGAAATCCTGAAGGTAGGATATGTTAATAAAAAATAAATAATTCCAGTATGATGCAAGACTAGTTAATGGGGTACAGAAGCAAACTCCTTTCTGCACTTTTTCTGATCCACCATGCTTGTATTCCTGGCTACAGCAGGTGCCTACAAGGGGCAGCGCAGCCGCACGATGAGATTATGGTGGGAGCACAGGCTGAGGACGGCAGAGCTGTAGACTCAAATCCTGTAGGTTAGGAGGGCACTTGAGGTAATTAGTGATTTCATGCAGACGAATCCTCTCCTTTTCATCACCAGGATTCACTTCTGAAAAAATTAATATCATACATTTAGTGACACAGCCTGATGAATCTGGAAAGCTGCAGTCTGGTTTTGGAGACCAGACTCAGTGCAGGATGCTACGAAGAAGGCATAAAACTACCTACCAGTGGGCAGTGGTGGAATAATACAATGTGGTTAGAAAAAGTGGAAAGCATCCACATGGCACTATTTTAGATTAGTGTACCACTGCTTTAACAGATTAAAATTGCAAACCTCAACATCAGGTTAGCTGGATTTCCTTGACTAATTCTTCTTCTAATGCTCTTTTTCATTTGTTTTCCCTGAATTTACAAGCTCAGTAAAAATAGATGTAACTGCTGCACAATGGAAACCCACTGGTAATAAAAAACATTGACATTTGACTGGTCATGCTGGGATTGAGTGGGATCGATGAGTGGTGCTCTTCGATTCAGGGCATCCACTTTGAAATTAATGCAGAACCCCTCATTTTAGTTCCTTCTTCTCTGGGAGAAAGAAGGGGTTACAAAATGGACAGAGTACTACATACTGCATCACTGGGGGAACAGCAATGAGTGATGCTACTGGAATCACTCTCAGTGCCAAAACCATGTCATGGTACTTGAGAGCCTTTTCACTGTGAGGCCAGTGGGGTTCAGAGGTGTTTTGCCTCTTGCTCTCCCCGTGCTAGTTCCTTGCTCTATCCGGCTCACTTTGCCCATGGGGTTTACATGAGTCCCTTGGAATATGCCCTAGAACCCAGAGCCGAACAAGACTGTGCTGAGTCTGGCCCTCGCCCCCCTCCCCTCAGTGCACATAAGCCCCTCCTCAGTCCATTATTCAAGGGCTGAGACTACCTGGCTGCTCCAAGACCACAAGAGAGGAGAGTGAGGTGCAATTCTCTTTCACTTATCCTCCTTCCTACACTCCCTCCCCATTGGCAATCCAGCCCTGGGGGGCTCCTCAGTTCTGGGGTGGCAGAGGTAGAGAAGAGCATCAGGAGTAGGAGCTCTCCAGGGCCAGATGATGTGAGCAGGAATAGGCAGAATTCAAACCCAGCATCACAGATCCAATGATACCATGACAGTACCTTGGCATTGGTCAGTAACACGCGCTGCACTGTGTTGTCACAGTGTCCATCACTCTGAGAGGTGATTCATTCCCTGTGGAACACAGGGTCTCTACTGACTTACGCCTGGTGAGCATCTTGCTCAAGATTTCCAGTGTTGTAGCAGCATGTTCCATTCACAGCTCTTCTGCAGGCTGCCAAATCTCTACACTAGAACAAGCTTGCTGGAAAACACGATCCTATTGGAAAGGGAGCATCTGACACTGCGTTGCACCAGGCTGCAGTGAACCAAGCCCTTCACTTCTCCCTCACACCAGTCTAAACAGGAGAGCTGGTTGCTAAACTTTTGTTTCCTAAGAGTCACTGAATTAGACACTCCTAAGTGACTCATGAGCTGATGAAGCTAGAGGTACTCATTGCAGGCAGCATCAAGTTCTTTCAGATCTAGCCTCAAACTCCTTGTCTTTTGTCTCAGTCCAAAGGTAGCACCACTTTTAATAACTCTGGCATCAAACCACTGAAGACCAGCCCTCCCTGAGTCACCAAGAATTTTCCAGCTAGTAAAAGCACTGTGGGAGAGCACAGTACCCGTGCTTATTGCCAAACTCAACAAGTAGTGGTACCGGCGCCAAGGATGCTAACCTTTATGACAGGTGGGCAAGCAGTGGTAAGAGCTAGCACTGGTGCCTTGGCTGGCAGGTGTGGAGCTGGGCCCAGAGCCTGGGACCACAGATTCGCACGTGCTCACCAAAACATCCCACTACCGTGCTGCAGATCCTGCTCCCTTCTTCCTTTGTGAATCCCAAGCTCCACCCTGGGCAGCTGCAGAAACAGGGCTTAGACTGCTTTCACCCTGCTCTTGTCCAGGCACTGCCGTGAGATGTAATTTAGACCTTTCACCCTGAGGAGAGTGAAAGACCCTCAAATTCATTTCTAATCACCATGCCATTGATAAGAGATGATCACTGTGTCCCAATTCTGTGACTGCTGCTCTTTTCTGGGGCAGGCTGCATGTGGGGCTGGGCGCCAGTGGCCCTGGCTCCTCGGTGGAAGCATCACCTCCCTTCAATCCCAAATCAGCTGCCCAAGCTAGGGGAAGGTAAGGGAGATCACTTTCCATAATGTCCCCAGCAGCTTTCTTTAGGTAATGCCTTACAGTGAGCGTGGGGTTTTTGAGCAAAGGGAACTAAGTATCCAGTTCTGAGATCAGGTCCCACTTCACAAGCCTTTTTTTTCTGGCTGAGTAGTGCTAAATAGCTGACCTGGGGCACTGGGGACTTGCACACCCCACAGTACGTTCCTCTCACAGGAGGCACTGTATTGTCACATGAATTTGAAAACTCCTCTCAACCCAAAATACTGCTAGCAGGAGCAACGTAATACCATTACCCAGACCAGCATAATCCCACTTTCATATCAATGTGACTGTCTCTGAAAGTCACAATGGTGTTGGGGACCCACGGTGACAGGCTCTGGGGAGACACTTGCTGGTGAGAGGCTTGTCCCTAGTCTCCCCATGCTCTCCAGTGAGGGTGTGGTAGTGATGGCTCTTCGTCCAAAGCACAGCACAGTGGGCTGGATCGGACTGGGCTCTCACTGGACTGCCTTGGATGACATTTTGTATGAAAAATGCCTTCTGATCACACAAAGCATGAGAGAAATACCTTTTCTCCAGCTGCTACTACAGCCCCATGTCCAGTCAGTCCATTGGAAAACAAAAAGCAATTGCTGTTTCTTTCAGAAAGGTGTGATGTAGCAGTTCACTGACACAGGCACCCCAGATTCTGCTAAGTTCCACATTTCATATTTTTAAATGATTTTCAGATACTATGCTGCTGTATAGTTAAAGACCCAGAATGAACCAGTACCCCTGTGGGCTGTATAGCTATAAAAAAAAACCCAAAATGAAACCACCAAAACCACTACACCTGTGCTCATTTGGAGAAGGACATGGATTTTCCTTTGCTGTTGAAGGCTCAGTTCAATAGTATTTAGAAGTTTACATTGTTTGATAAAAAGGAATTATCAAAGCTCAGTTCACAGCTTAGAAACCTTTAAAAGACATCTCCTCCATAACAAACTACTGCACAACCAACCCAGGACAAAGTCAGAACAACAACCAACAGCAAACTAGGTTGTACAGTAAGGTAAAGAAGAAAATAAGAACATGTTTGAAGGCCTGAGGAAGGCAAGTATTTTGTTACTGATGTGTTAAGAGAACTGATTGAAGAACAGTCTATGATTGTGAAAATGTGACCCCAGTAACTCTATCCAGGTCAGTCAGCTGAGGGGCAGCTTGCTCTGCTGACAGAAGGGACAGCCAGCATCACAGACCTCTGCAAGCTTTCATTTACCACGGGTAGTATCATGGGTCTCTTATGTGGTCAGCTTCACTGGGACTTAAAAATCAAGATTTAGAGGTGGCTGGGTACCTCCTACTCATTCTCGCTGCCTCTGTCCATCTGCTGGTGCCCTCTCTTTTCTCCAAGCATCCTTGTCCAAGACTGCTGCATGGGTCTCACCTTCCTTGTTTATCACTGTGGATAAAGCCAGCTTCATGCAGATGAAAGAACAAAGCATCAGTGACACGGTGCAGGCTGTCAGGCACTGTCCTGGAGTGAATCTTCTTAACAGAACCACTGCTAACAGGCACCGCTAATGAACCGCTTCAGAATGAAAACAAGACTTTCCAAAAACATGGTTTTTGATAGAAAATGTAACTGCCCTTTGAGATACTACAACAGGTATACAAATACCTGAAAAATTAAAGCCAAAGGTTCTTTATACTAGAGTTGCACTTTGCTTCCTGTATCCTTCAGCTTTTCTAGAGGCGAGGATCGCGCCCCTCTCCCCGCAGGGAGCGAGGCCAGGGCCTCCCAAGACGAGGAGGCTGAGGGGTCATCTCAGGATCACAGCTGAGAATGACAGCTGCAAATGTAAAATGCAACTTTCAAGAGGCACTACAGCTCCTGTTTTGACTGCGATCTTTCATGTTTTTGAAAATTAAGTCAGAATTTTCCACTGAATGAAACATTTCCATTCCAGCAACAATTTCCCTCACTTCCCCTCTGATACCAAAACACCTCAAAGGATTTAAACTAAAACTATAAACCACTGCATATAATTTCTGTTTCCTTATTATTTTCTTTAGGTCACTCTAAGTCCCTTTTCTATATGAAAACCAAACGGTTGGAGTTGCTGTGGTCTTTGTTTCTGTGACAGGGCTATGAGGGCAGAATGGTGCCCACACTGGACTTTGTTCCTCTGGCATAAATCAAAACCCCTGACAATTACATAGATAAAACTCAGAAACATCTCATTCCTCCTCTTTGCACCTTCTTTTAGCCTGTGCAGAGTGTAAAATGCAACTGAATTGCACCAGTCCCCAGCAGCTCTGGGTGCAGGGCAGTGGCAACCAAGCACTTGTAATGCTCACCTGCAGATCCCCACCATCTTCTTCCAGCTCACACGGAGATTTCTGCCTTGAGCTGCTCATCGTTGCCCACTGCATGGGCATGCCATTTATCCTAGACCAGCTCATCTGTACGGAAGAGGGATGACCAGACTCCCAGCCCTCTGCTCCTCTTCTCCACTAGGCATCCCCCAGAGGGAGAGGTAGTCCAGCAGTTATAGCCACCACGGAAAACCCCTCCCAGAAAGGACATACAGCAGGTGCATTTGCCACTGGAGCAATCCATTGCATGTAGTCAATCCAGAACTGCTGTGTCTGGACAACTTTGGAACAGTAACAGAGGTTTGTTCATCTGACCGATTACAAATCCCAGTCCCTGCTTCAATACCCACATCTGCCCACTTCCTTCACGCGAGCATTTTGTCTAGAGTCTTTCCAGATTCCTTTGCCCTGCCTCATTAGGGCAGATTTAAAGGACAACTGTGAGCACCTTCATCTCCTGACTGAACACACACAAATCAACTCAAGTGCACAAGAAAAAAATGGATGCAAAATGCTGAGTATTTACGTGAGGCTAAAGTCTAGTCTCTTCTTCTGTCTGCTTCATGTTCTTTGTTGCTGAGATACCAAAAAAAAAAAAAAAAAAAAAAAGTTTGGGCAAGTAAAAGGGTCCATGCAAATACTCAATGCTCGTAATTTCACCCATGAACCACAAACAGGAACATTTACAGATACAGAAACTTGGCCTGTGCCACCTCTTGCTGGGGCTAACGAAGCAGAATGTATTACACTGACGGTTCACAATTATTCTGGTCACAGTCCCTTATGCTTCCCACCCAGGCAGTTTCGCTGCACGGGCTGAGGCTTGGCCCCCGGCAGAGGGGAGGATGCTCTAGGCTCAGCGCAGCCCAGCCCAGCCTTCCTCCCGCTTTGCAAGTGCGTCTGTGCCATCTAGCGTCTGTTCCGCCTCACTGCCACAATGTCCCACTTGGAGCAGCCCCGGTTGTGATAAACAAACACATCCTGGAAAGTAATTAGCTGGCTAATTGCTGATAATTTTAGGTGCGTAGAGATATACCTGAGATGGAAGATGCACGAACTCTATTGCATCCACAGGCATACAATCACTCAGTCTCCAAACGCTAGGGAGAGATGAACATGGGTACATTATTCTTTCTGCCCATCTCTTTTCCTGTTTCCTATGAAAAAGAAAGTCCTGCAGTTTTGCCCTCTGGGAACTCTGCAATGAAAGACAACTCAGAAGGTGTTCAAAACTCCCTCAGTGTCTTTTTAAGTGCTTCAAAGCACTTGGATGTTTCCCTCTGGAGAGAAAACACAAAGATCCATCAAAAAGGATGTTGGATTTGTTGTTCCAGATGTAAATCAAGCATGACGTTCCTTAATAATGTTTGCCATTTCTCTAATTAATAAACCCCTACTTAATCATAGCTTTTGTAAGCCTCTGTTCAGACAGCTCTGCAAGAACAAAATGGTCTTTGCTTATCAGAGCCCACAAACCCCTTACTCAAATATTTGCAGCAAACTGAAGATCTTCAGTAAAAGATGTCAAAACTATGTGTGACCAGAAGAGAGCAAAGCAAAAAAGACATCTTCAGTGTTGACGGCTCCTGCTCTAGCAGAGAATTTTGTAAGGATCATCCAGACGCTTTAATCTAAAAAGTCACCATACTCCACAACACAGGCAAAAAAAAAAAAAAAACCAAAAAACCAAACCCTCAACAACCCCAGATTATCCCCCCAAACCCATCAATTCCAGTTAGCTGAATTTTACTATAACTGTTTAAGAAAGACAACACATTATAGATTTTTTTCCAAGCCAACTGAAATAATAGAGCATTTCAACTGACATTGCATCTGTATATCTTCAGAAGACACAAAAATTCTTAAGGATTACATAGCCTTAAGAAAAAAGTCCTTCCCTGATGTTCACAGATCAGAGCACACTCTGAAATACGGAGCCTGCTGCTTCCTGCTGGCCTAGGCAGGGCTTCGATCTGGCCAGACAAGCTATGCTTGAGCTCTGCCTAACACCTCTCGAACAGGAGAGTCAATTGCTAAGCAGAACTCCTGGAAACAGCACCGACATTTTGATGGGAACCTAAAAAGCAAACAATATAAGCCTCTACATGAAACAGCCTGAAACATCTTTAATGCCACATGATGCTTTTAGTATGGCTGAGAAGGCCACCAGACAGCACAGCCAAGCTGCTGTGTTTAGGGACAGAGCAGATGAATGCATCTTTCAGGTGGTGAGCAAAGTGCAGCAGAGGTGCTGCAGTTGAGCACTGCTGCCTGATGCGCCTCCAGGAGATGCTGCAGCTGCTTTAGGTGAAGGTAGATAGATCAGCTGCTTGACAAGAAACACTGGCAGCTCTGTCTACCTTCATCCCGTAGAGAAGCAAGCCAAGCAGGAACGCTCAGTTGCAGAAAATGGAACAAAATGTGGGTAAAGGTAGTACTCTGAGAGATCAGCAAGACTCGAGGAAATTTTCCTACTCGTACTACAACTGTGGCCAGTGGAGCATGACGTAGAATCATTTAGGTTGGAAAAGACCTTTAAGATCATCAAGTCCAACCATAAACCTAACACTGCCAAGTCCACCACTAAACCATGTCCCTAAGCACCCGTTATATGCATCTTTTAAATGCCTCCAGGGATGGTGACTCAATACCTCAGGGTATTCAACTCCCTGAGCTGGCAGGCAGGGACAAAGAGCAGAATAACCTTCCCACGATTCAGGACGAAGCAGTTAATGACCTGCTACACCACCTGGACACACACAAGTCTATGGGGCCAGATGGGATCCACCTGAGAGTACTGAGGGAGCTGGCAGGGGAGCTTGCCAAGCCAAGGGAAGTGGTAGAGTTATCATCCCTGGAGGTGTTCAAGAAACGTGTAGATGTGGTGCTTGGGGACATGGTTTAGTGAGTTAGGTGGTGTGGGTTGACAGTTGGACTTGATGATTCTTGAGGACTTTTCCAACATTTATGATTCTATGATTCTACAAACCACTTCCTTGGGCGGCCTGTTCCAATGTTTGACAACTCTCTCAGTGAAGAAATTTTTCCTAATACCCAATCTAAACCTCCCCTGGCACAACATGAGGCCATTTCCTCTTGTCCTATCACTTGTTACTTGAGAAAAGAGTCTGACACCCACCTTGCTACAACCTCCTCTCAGGTAGCTGTAGAGAGCGATGAGGTCTCCCCTCACCCTCCTTTTCCCCAGATTAAACAGCTGCTCCTCACCGGACTTGTTCTCCAGAACCTTCACCAGCTTCATTGCTCTTCTTTGGGCACACTCAAACGCCTCAATGAGAACTGAAACAAATGCAGCTGTCCCAGAAAAGCCCCTCCTCTCTCTTCTTCTGTCAGTGTTTTGGCCTGTCCCAAGTCCTCCCCCAGTTCTGATCCTCTTCCCTGTGGCTGAGGTGGAGGTGGGTGCTGGCAGAGGTCACCAGCCACCAGAGCTGAGGCTAGCTCAGACACAGCTGTCACAGCAGAAGGGTGACGGGAGGAGCAGTCAGCTTTTCGCTCCGCTCAGCAGCAAGGCATGCTAGCTGTCCAGGGGATGAAATGTGGCAGGTTTCAGCAATTGAAACAGCTATTGCCTTAACACAGGATTAATAGGTAGAAAGTCCAAGTTTAGGGCTTCTCTTCACTTCCCTTAATGTGCTCCTACAGGCTTGGGAAAAGGTCTGTTGAAGAGGCTCTTGCCAGAGATGAGCTGACAGGCAGATAGAGAGGATTTTGCTTGGAAGAGGAAGACACTGAAGGGAAATCCATCACCCAGAGCAGGAATCCCCTAGCTTTAGTGGCTTAAATTCAAACAACACTGTCCTGTTGTGAATCTTTTTTAAAAAGTCATATTAACAAGAGACATTTTAATAACTTAGATGTTTGCTCCATTATTTGCAATGTGAATTATCGGGATTGTAGTTACTATGAGTATTTATCAAACTTTTAGGAACAATGCCATGGGGAGAGGAGTGAGATGTGAGAGAGACAACTATGCAGACATGAAGGTCAGTGAGGAAAGGAGGGGGAGGAGGTGCCAGAGCAGAGATTCCCCTGCAGCCCGTGGTGCAGTCCATCGTGAGGCAGCTGTGCCCCTGCAGCCCGTGGATGGTAACAGTGGAGCAGAGATCCATCCACCTGCAGCCCATGGAGGGTAATAGTGGAGCAGAGATCCATCCACCTGCAGGCCATGGAGGACCCCATGCCAGAGCAGGTAGCTGCACCCAAAGGAGGCTGTGTCCCCGTGGGAGGGACCCACGGTGGAGCAGTCAGTGGAGAACTGCAGTCTGTGGGAGGGACCCATGCTGGAGCAGTTCATGGAGGACTCTCTCCTGTGGGGGGGACCCCATGCTGGAGCAGGGGAAGAGTGTGAGGAGTTCACCCTCGTAGAGAATTTGGGAGTGAAGTTTTTGAGCCTGGTAAGAAAGAAGGGGTGTTGGGGAAGGTGTCTTTTTTTTTAAGATGTCATTCTGTTTCTCACTATCCTACTGTTTTGGTTGTTAACAAATTCATTTTCTTTCCCCAAGTCGAGTCTGTTTTGCCTTTGACCATAACTGGTGAGTGATCTTTACC
>NW_010118178.1:73515-74034 GCF_000699245.1 Pterocles gutturalis
TGTCTCAACTCAAGAGGTTTTACCTTCTGTTCTCACAATTCTTCTCCTCCTCTTACCAGGACTGGGAGGAGTGAGCAAGTGGCTGTGTGGTGCTTATGGCTGGCTGTGCTTAAACCATAACACTCCATAAGAGACCTCGGCGTGAAACTATACTAATTACTGTACCAGCTTATCCCTCAACATGTTCACTACTGCAATGTGCTGTGCATTTTATAATCCAACAGCAAAGTGAATTTGTTTACTTAAAACTCAGTGCTGGCTAGGGAAAAATGTACTATCAGATATGCCAAGATGGATAAACCCAGTAGCTAAAGGAGAGAGACCTGTTTACTTCTCACAACTGCAGGAAGCTTTTGAAGGTTTCCTTCTAGAACCTGAGAAAATTTTTTGAATGATCATGGCATTTTTGTGCAAGAGGCACACAAATACAATGCCTGATATTCACCAGATAAAGCCAGAATCTTTTAATGTTTTAATCGTGAATGATGTCTATCTCCCAGAGACAATGCAGCCTGCTGA
>NW_010118178.1:74065-83081 GCF_000699245.1 Pterocles gutturalis
AGGGTTTTAAAATGACAAATGATTTGACACCCGAATGAGCTCAGGCTTACAGGCTTTTGCTCAATGCTTGTTAAGCAACCACCACACAGGAGCCTGGTGTGCACCTGGCAGTTCTGGCTATATTAGGAGTATTGGATCACTAACTAATGAGAGCTGTCAGGAACTGGCAAGCACCACTTGTAAAGCTGTCACTTGAATCCAGTTCCCCCCACAACACTTTAAGGTATTTAATCAATTTTTCTAAATGAGTCTTTACTTTTCACAGTAACTCATCTAAAGAGTTATGCTGATAGCTAAAAAACAATGCAGAGAGGGAGAACATGCAGTTCTAGGGATTGCAAGGTCACAGAAAATTTTTTCCATGAACTCCCTCCTCCCTAACTCCTCTGCTTTGGCCATTTGGTAAAGCAAAGCACATTCACCAGCTGTGCGTGTACCTGTGCATCAGTCCTCTGTTGGGGAAATGATGTCATATATTCAAAAGCCTGACTTGCTTTTCAGAGCATATAAAATGGTCATAAATATAGGGACACTGAAGAGCAGGCATGTTTATTTATGGCATTGTCTGCCCAGCAGTGGAACCAGTGTCTCACAGCTATTTGTTCTTGCACTATAACCCAGCTCTGGGGGGCTGTAATTCACTGTAAACTGAATTCTGATTTCACCCTCTGTATATGAGGAACAGTTTAATTACAATTCAGGAATAACAAAGACAGCTTCCATTGACATACAGTAAACAAACCGTTCTCAGTCAGACTGATGCCTTATAAGAGGCAGTTTTCTCAGTCTAGGTTTTGATTTGTTGTTTGGGTTTGTTTTGTTTTGTTTTTTAATAATAATGCATTGCAGTATAACGAAGTATAATGGACAATGCAAAGATTTTCTTCATTGCAAGCAGAAAAGTGCCCCTGGCTATTGGTAACACCCAGACTTCTGTGTACAGAAAAGTGCTGGGATAAATGATGGTACTCTTTAAAAAAAAAAAAGTTCCAGACGAATGCTTCTCAATGTTTATTTTTGTGCTGTCATTGATCATATTTTAAACAGGAGAAAACAACATGGAATTTCAACTCAATAAAGCTATCCTCATTTTTATTCTCCAAATATCAGGACTTGATTTCCTTCTTTTCCTTTTTTTGCCAATGGCCCAATATCATTTTTGTTGTCCCTGGGTGGGAAATTGGAAGACAGGAAAGTCAGTATTAGGTATCCTGTTTCAAGGCTTAAAGGAAGGTGCTTTTTTGTGGCTGAGATGTAGTTGAGATTGAACATTGCAATTTTCTTGTTTCTTTTGAAATGTGTGATTACAACATTTTTTCCAGCTCGCATTTATTTATCATTTGGTAAATGCATATACTTCATTTCTTTAATGAATGAGACAAACAACTCCTGGAGGGGGGGGCGAATTATAGTACTTTGTTCTTATATAAATATATGTATTTGTATTAGCTAAAATCTAGGTCACATTGTGTGTAGTGTATACACATATATAATAGAATGAGGTATTAGAAAACAGACTTTTGAAACTTCTATGAAAGAGACATACTTTCCAATCACGTTTATACGTGTATATATGTGCAAGGATATACTTCTTTCCCAGATGAAACTTAGTAACTGATTTTGAGCACCTAGGAAAACAAAAATAGTGAGAAATATTTCAGCAAATTTAATTCTCACTGATTTTTTAACTTGCCAAGAAAACCCCACTGTGAGATCATCTCAGAACTGGGACGATGGCAATTACCTCACTTGAGCCAGCTGAGAAGTAACACTATAAGAAACAGTCTGAAATGACTGCACCTTATAGCTTGCACCTTACCACTGTTGTTACTAATACCGGTACAGAAATCTAATAAGATTACATTCCTGTGTTACAGAAGAAATTTTATTAACTATTCTGCTCTCTGAATGCTCTCTTTTAGCATTGGTAGCTTAGCACTAGCAGCTGAAATAGTTGAAGCCGTAGGCCACAAGAGCTGACTGAGAGTAAACTTTCGATAAAACTAATGCTGCTAACACAGAACTAGCTGAACTAGCAGAACTAGCAGATGTGAGCAGAATGAAGAAGATAAGGAGCAAGAAAACAATTCCAAGAGAATGAGGCAACTTCAGAAGAACGCCAGCTCAGTGCCAGTGAAAACCAGTAAGAAATCAAGAGACCACTGACCAGAATGAAATGATTGGACTTGGACCTAAGGTGATGGGAGGTACAGGTATAATTGAGGGGCATGATCTGGGGTAGGAGTCCCTCTTTAGAGGCACCCAGCTTGAGCTGTAACCTGAGAACTAACAAAAGAGGAATTGGAAACCTTCACTTGGACTTTACATTAATCAGTGGGATCCTAGGGTTGGACCCTGTTATGGTGGCCGGTGTGCGTTAAATCCATAACACCTGTCAATACTAAAATTCCTCATAGTTCCCATGAGGAAAGGAAAATAAAGTCTACTCCTATAAAAGCATCCACACTACTGATTAGAGTGATATAACGACATCAATAATAAAAGAACATCAGACCTCTAATTAGCCCAGTGGTACCAAAGCCCATGTGTACTTTGCAGTGCCCTTTCTCCTTTTCCAAGCCAGGACTTGGGTCTGTGTTTTGTAACTGCAGCCCTCACCTACAAAAATTTGGCAATTTGCACCATCTAAAGTTGGTTGCTCTGGAAACAGGTTACAATTTCTTCCAGCTTCACAGCAAGAGCTGCTGAACTGCAAGACAAACAAGCATAGCAGCTCTGTTCACTTGCTTCCCCAGGCCAACGAACTTGCCTCAGGAGTCAAAGATTATTTTCCTCTTTCTTATTCACTCTGTGAGGCCAACCCCATGAGGAGCTTTTGATTGACTTGAGAAAACACTGAAACCCTTAAGTATCTTTCACAAAAGGAAGCTGGAATAGGAAATCTCACCTGGTCCAGAAAATTATCAGACATCTGCCTGAGTATCAGAAGTGGGGTGTGGAAGGGGTCTGTAGAGGGGTACAGAATCAGGACCATGTCCTAAGAGAGAGCCTTTCTGCCTGGTACCTCCCTTCTCCCCAGTCCTATGACCTCTGACAACATTCTACTTTTCTGCAAGGACTACTGGATATTACTCACATATTGTTGCTTATTAGCAGTCTGTTACTAGTCATTGAACTCATGGTCTTCCCAGTTGCTTCTTTCACCAAGCCATTTATCTCACAATCTGGAATCACTTGGGCACTCAAGATGCACCCTGATAGCCAAGGACAAAGGAGTGGGTATTTTAGCACCCAAGAACACACAGTGTTTCTGACCAGATTTTCCTCCAGGCAGTATGAGGTGAGATCATCAGGAAATTTCCTTTTCCTATCTTCTTTCCCCCTTAGGGACCCGGATATACAGACTGTGGTAAGCATGCAGTACCTGGCTTTCTCAGTAAGGTGCAAATTACTTCCCCTATGGCCCATGGCCAGCCGTGTGCCTGGGCTGCTGGCATATGGCAAGGCAGCACTCCAGCTTCTGCTTTGCTAACTTGCTGTTTTATTAACATACAGGGGAGAAGAGAAGGAAAAGGCTAGGGGAATGTCAGGAAACTCTGCTGTCCAAAATGGGAGATCCTGTCCAAACCATCTCCTCAGCAGATGTCTTAAACTACAGGGACTCTTCCTTCTCTTGACAGGCGTATGACAGACCAGGAACTTTGCGGCAAGGATGAGGTCAACTGGCCCCATGTATTCACAAAATAAAAATGAAGGCTAAGAAGCTATTAGGGTTTCAGTATTCTGTTATGAAATACTGGTTGCTCTGTATCAGCTCAGCTCCTACCAACACTCTGCTGAACTCACACTTTTATTAATCTACTTGAAAGTTGCTCTGACAGCCTAAATAGACTTAATTAGTCCTTTAATTAATGGTATTTTAGCAGACATAAGCTGCCACAAAACACAAGATTACTTGTTTAAGGCCTAACTGCTGTGCCAGTAGAGCATTACAGAAACCACTCCATACTACATATTTCATTAAATACTAAAATTAAATTGCCCATATGTATTTTATGTAAAACTCTTCATGTCTAATTTGCACCAGTGGTACACATGCAAATGATCAGAGCTAGAGAAAACATTCTCCATTACCGTCCTCTCTTCCTGCAGTAACCTAGTTCACATTGGAGGAGGGCAGCTAAGTGGCAATATTTTCCAGTTACTGTTTAATAATTTGTTTCAATTAGCTAAAGCACGTATAAGGTTTTTCCTCTAGGTAGAAGACTCAGGGTATCCTCGTAAGATAAGGACAAAACAAAGCTGGCAGCTACAAGAGAGATTTCAGAATGCTCGACAAGTATTCAAGACACAGATATTTTTAGGGTCCAAGCTCCACTTGAGCTCTTGTGGGGGTGCAGGATCAGCAGATTAAGCATCAAGGGCTCACGCTGAGCACTTCAGATGCTGCAGGACAAAAACAGCAGCAAAACATGCTACAGGTGAGCATGAAGGAGAGGAAGGCAGAAGTGTCATGCTTCATCATGGGGAGACTTAGCAAGACAGTGGGCTGAGGGCCAGACGGAGGGGTGGGAGTGTGACAAGTAGGTTGTTAAACTCAGGGAAACAGAAGCAGCTGAAAAACTTCACAGCAGTGACAGAGAGGAAATAACAACATTTTCACTGTTCCCCAATTCAGTTCTCCTCATAATCATGTGGAATTGGAAGTTGACAGAACTGTCCTACTTCATGCAGACTTTCAGACAAGGGAGGAAATGTGGAGGTCTTGTCTCAGGATCCAGCCTTGATTTTGCTGATGAATAGTAGGCAGAAATACATCACAAGATGTAGAAAAGGTGCACCTGGTCTTCAGTCCTTCAGAGATGCAAAACCAATGCAAATTTACTTTCCATAATGTAAGAATGTGATTAAAATGGTACAGAAAAGAAATGAGGGCATGCTTGCCTTTGCTCAGTTCCTTTTTGCAGTTTTTACCATCTCTTACCCCACAAAACTTCCCCCCTCCAAATGGCATGAGACAAACAGTGTGTTGCAAGGAAAACTTCATACATAATTGATAAGATCTGTATGCTGATGATTACATTGTTACAGCTCTTCTTCAGTAATGCAAGGAAGCAAGAGAAAAGCCCTCCAGAGATGGGGGAGTAGGGGATGGGCTTCAACTATTTACATAAGATGAAAGAGTAAAGAGATTGCTATTCTCAGATAACCAGCAAGTGGTTGGAGGAGGCACTCAACTCCACAGACAAATTTCTTTTTGACTAGCTGAGTAAACTGGTGCCTTGTATCACAGCAGTGACAGTGGTCTTATACTATATGAGACACAAAAACTGAGCCTGATCTAGAGCTGGCAGGTGAAGGTTCCCTGGGCTCCCACCAATACATCCCACTGCTATGTCTTATCTTTCAGGTGCTGTTCCCCTCTCCTTGCCTGCTAAGTGCAAAGGGTATCAGCTATGAGCAATTCAGAAATCTCACATGATTAAAAACAGACACAGGATTTGGGTTTTATATCAGATATAATTTAACAAAAAATTCAAAATATATTTTTCTGACATATTTTTAAAAATAGCTCTAAAAATTATTTGCCCAGGTCAGGTTAAAATTATTTAAAAGCATAATTATCAGGAAGCAGTGTTCAAAAGTGACATTTCACAAAGTCATCACCTTTTCCATTAAAGCAAAGGTCAAGGTTCTAACACATTTTCAAATACAGACTTAACTCCAAATATTAATAAAACACTGAGTAGCAACACTTATTCCTCAAAAATCTACACATCTCCCAAGGTCGGTCCTGGCCCATTAGCACCTTGACCTTTTCTGCATGTTCTAAAACATATTAACACAGGACTAAGTGAATTAGACCCAGCAGAGAACAGAAGTATTATCAGAGTAGAAAAAAGTTGGGAGAGATTTCCATAACCAGAATTGTAGGCTTGCTGGTAACACTACCTACATTTCCTGCCTTTCTGGCTGCAGTACAAGCCAAACCTCCCATTACCACCTGCTCAGGTTATACTCAGACTGTATAGAGCCTACCTTTCCCTGTCCTTTAAGGACATTAAAATTCAAATCAAGTCTCATCATTAGAGTATGCCCACTGTGAATTTTACCCAGTAACTTTTACCCATCTCATAAAAAGAAGTAAAAAACATAACTATTTCAGAACTAATTAACTTCTATTAATACAGAGAGTAGGAAAAAACATGTAAGAACATAAGAAAACAAGATCCAAGAGAAGATTCAACAGTAACTAACTGCATGTTAACAGAGTCCTTTAAATCAACATTTTGCTTTGTGCCTGCACAACCAGGACAAAGGAAACATGCTCTGATACTACGTGTCTTCTAGCTGAGTTCCTCCATAAGTACTGACAGCGTTGATAAGGATTGTCTTTGCTTCCGTCACACTGAGTGATCTCACTCAGTTATCTAATTTAATTTTATTGATTTCTTCTTCTTGGCTTGTTTGGACACGGTACCCAGAGCAGACTCTGAAATGCCCACTGATGCCTGAGGCAGGAGTAGTTTTCCAGACTGTGTTGGGTACTTGGTTTTCATTAGGACTTTAAACAGTGGCTGGGACAACATACGTTTCAGTTGTTTTTTCATCCTCTTCAACATCTTTTGCTTCTGGCTTTCTTCTTGCTCACTAGCTTTTCTTCCTTGAAACAGAAATCAAAGACACAGAATATTAAAACAAGAGCAGAACTTGCACTGGTCTCTTTCACCAGGCTTTTGTAGTGCTAGGGGCAGATGCTAATCTCATCTTACTCTCTAACAAGCTCAGTCAACTCCCATACAGTCTTTCAGTCATCCGTGACACTTTCAGATCACCAAGGCTGTCCACAAGATAACAAGATCAAGAAGAATCCTGACTATTGAGTAACTATAACCCAGGTATCATTCTGCTTAATCATTCAGTTGGCTCTCAACCCAGAATAGACTTAGGAACAGAAGGAAAGGGGACTCAGAAGATAAGGTATTAACCCCAAGCTTCTAGCTCAGGCAGAAGCTTCTGTGTATTTTGTTACTTTATGCGTGCCTCATTTCAGCACCTGTAAAACAGGAAGCCCTTTCCTCCTTATCCATAAAAAACAACGAGCTGTGCAGATTTAATAACACAGGAGGGCACAGAAGGGCACAGAAAAGACTGGAGATAGCTAATATGGTCAGAAGCCTGAACTGGAGAGTATAAATTAAATCCAGGTTGCTGTAACATAAATTGAAAGGACATTACTAAATCCTTTCTAACAGTGTAAGAAGCATTCATTTATGGGGGGAACGACTGAGATTTTAATTAGTCTCCAGTAAGCTACAGAAGAATTGGAGACTGAATACATTTTAAAGCATGAATCTGGCAAGATCCTGCGTGGCAATTACAAAGTGCTTCACTTGAGAGCCACAACTTACTTGGACTGGATGTGCTGTTTTGAAACTTAATTCAAAGCACAGCATACTCAGATCATGTCAAAACAAGACAGCAGAGTGCTAATTATCTGAGAGTGCTCCTGAACAGTTTGGACAGAAACGATTAGTGCCTGCTTGCAAAGTGGTTGAGAACAAGCTAGTCCAGCCATGAATAAAGGAAAGAAAAAAATTAATCTGAACATGCTTCAAATTAAGGCATTGGCATACTTAGCAGCTAACAGGTTAGAGACAGCTTAACCTGAAGCGATCCAGGCAGCAGCTCTATTCAGCATGCCTTCAAAGGACTGGTAGGAAATAATTCCTTTAGCTCCTAAAATTTGAACGCATTGTGGCATTTTACAGTGCATCTAAGCAGTTCAAAGCTTCATGGCATTGAACTAACAGGCACCTGTAGTTCAACCCTACACATTCTCTCAGGCACAGCCTGCAGAACATTGACTTTTAAAAATAAAATAAATCATTTGCTTCTAACACACCACCAAAAACCTCAGCAACTTGAATATAAGTACTGAGCATTTAGCCCACACAATTCAACCTACATAAGGCTCACATAATTTCTGGTGTTTCTGAGTGCTTCCTGGATATTCCCACACAGAGCTGTCAGGCTCCTGTCCTGCTGCCTGACTACAGGGGGATGGGAGAGATAGGCAGAAGTGGAGAAAAGAGCTTTTTCTTTGACACAGAGGGGACAAGACTCAAGCAGGACATGCTGGGCTGTTAGATTACGCTAAAATGTTTTCCAAAAGCTAAACAGTTCTCGTCCTGCCACATGCAGACTTGTCTGACACTTGCCAAAATTGTCACATCTCACTTCCTCAGCTCCAGCGCGATCTACTACACAATTATCCCAAAAACACCAGCAACACCACATGCTAGGTAATGACGCTCCTTTTCTTCCCCTTCTGCCCTGCAGGTTTTGAGTTCTTCTGCCATGGTGGGGCTTCTTCTGGACACTAGTGCTACGGGACTAACTGAACATACCCATAAACAAGCATTTCTACTTGCCCATAAACATGTCATCATCAAGATCGATGTCAAGAGCCTCTGCAGCTTGCTGGAGCCAGGAGTTGTGTTGCTTTGCCCGACTGTTGAAAAATTCTGCCTTCTCAATCTGCCGTGCCAAATTCATCCGCTCCTGTAACAAGAGTACATTTTAGACATTACGATCAGATTTAAATGTGGGGCACTCTAGCAGAATCAGTGTTTGAGAGCATGCATTACAATGCAACTGAGGTGCAGTGGCACTTTTGTTCCCTACTGCTGTCCGAGTAGGGGACATCATTTGCTAATGTGTTTTCCTTCTTCAGATCCATGATAGAATCTGATTTCTAAAAAATCTCAACTACTAAACATGCCCAAATGTTAACTCCTCATTCTTTAATCACATCATTACAAACATTTTGGAGGTATCAAGGACAATGGTTCAGACACCAATCATTTCCAAGCTACATATTTACATAATACAGCTGGATCTTAAAGTTACTAGTCTTGGCAATAAGGGACAGCTGCTAGCTTCATCCCACTCTGAAGAAATAAGCTCCTGCAGGCCATAAGGAAGGAGCATCCAGTATTTTCAGAAATGTATCTGATCCTGCTTAGGCACAGGACAAAATGTCCTGTCCTTC
>NW_010118179.1:0-8859 GCF_000699245.1 Pterocles gutturalis
TCCAACCCAAACCATTCAGTGATTCTCTGATTCTGTGATTTGTTTTGTTAAACGTTAATTGTCTAAAAACGACACATCTAAGCTAGCCTGTTCCCAGCCCCTCCAGTTCCCTATTTTGGGCACCTTTTAATTAATCCAATGTTTAAGTTCCCTTCCATCCCTAACCATTCTATGAATTCCCCAGAAATGCCTGTTTCTCCTTGATAATGATAAGGGGAGTTCATTGTGGCTACACATACCTAAAAGTCGATTGTTTGAATTCAGTGAGGTTCAGCTCCCTTCTGCTGAGCAGACCAGTTAATAAAATGCAACTGGTTTTAGGGGGATTGGAAGGACCTTTTGCTGTCAGCTTAGAAAAGCCAAACTTGCTTTACAAAAATATGTGTAACTAACGACTTGCAGTAACGTCTGGTGGTGAGCTGCAACATCTCATGGGTCTGGGGCATTTCTGGTAAAATAGTTAACAAAGATGTCCTTGTTTCTCCTTGAGTGGGAGTACTCCGGTGGGACGACTGGGAATGGCTCTTGGCTGGCTTTGGGCAGCACGGATGGAGGAAGCAGTTCTGAACTTCACACTCAGCAGCTTATTTACCCAGTAACATGGACTAAAAGCCTTTCTCTGCAAGGAAAATACAAAGCCAGAGAAGAAAACTCAGACGTTGCCAACTCTGAGAACTTGTTCCGCAGTTTGGTCTCCTGTTTATGCTGTTTTGTTTGGATCTTGTTCTAGCTTCTCGTGTGTTTTTTAACAGCGTTTTTTTCCTCCAGTGAAACCACTCCTTACGTTTGGGTCAAGTGAGGCTTTCATGAATGAGTTTGTTTTTCTTTCTGGCCTCAGGGGCAAATGTAAATGCTGCTAAACTTCACGAGACAGCCCTCCACCACGCAGCCAAAGTGAAAAACGTCGATCTGGTGGAGATGCTGATTGAATTTGGAGGAAATATTTACGCGAGGGACAACCGAGGAAAGAAGCCATCGGATTACACCTGGAGCAGCAGTCCCACAGCAAAGTGCTTCGAGTTCTATGAAAGTAAGTGAGATATGATCCCCTACCCCAGGAATTCAGTGCCTGCCAACTCCGTTGCACCAGATCATGATTCTTGGTCCGCTTTGATTTGTAGCTCCCTGATCATCTTCCTGGGAAGGTGTAGAGTTCTTGGTGACAAAAATGTACGGCAGCTAGCCATCGCTCTACTTAATTGTGGTTGAATGACAGTGGTAAGATGGTCCAAATCATGCCCTCACTGAATTCAGGTCCTTCTCATGTGTCAACACGAGCGTTTGTGCTTTAATGCATTAAGTCAGATCAAGGAAATTGCCCAGTTGAAAACCCATTTTATTTGGGGCAGGGAACGTGTTAAACTTTATCTGCGCTGGCTGTCTGATTTTGGAGGAGACATTTGACTGAGGTTTGAGGATGGCTTTGAATCAATTTTTGTCTTTGTTACCCTTAGTGGACCTCAGAGGTGTAGTTTACAGACCCTTCTGAGCATTTGCAGACCAGTGCTCAACACCATTGCGTTAGATGATCCTGAAACTCAGAGAATCATAGGACGGTTTGGGTTGGAAGCGACCTTTGAAGATCATCTATTCCACACACCACCTCCATGAGCATGGACATATCTTACTTGATCAGGTTGCTCAAAATCCCATCCAGCCTGGCCTTGAACCCCTCCAGGGATGGGGCATCCACAGCTTCTCTGGGCACCCTGGGCCACTGCCTCACCCCCTGCACAGGAAAACATTTCTTCCCAAGATCTCATCTCAGTCTCCCCGGTTTCAGCTTCAAACCGTTCCCCCTCGTCCTGTCCCTGCACCCCCTGATCCAGAGCCCCCCCATCTCTCCTGTAGCCCCCTTTAAGTACTGCAAGGCTGCAATAAGGTCTCCCTGGAGTAGAGTTTAGAGAGGAGGATGTTTAGAGTGCTGCCAGGACAGTCAAGGACTTTCCAGCTTCTCTGCTGTCCCCGTGTCTGCAGGGGCAGGAGGAGCTGGGAGGGAGCACAGCCCCAGTGACCAGCCCAGGATTCGACCTTTGTTTTAGGATCGAGGCCCAAACTGGCCGATGGTCTGTTCCATGTCATGCACGGCATGGCCAGGATAGAGGTGAGGATCTGTCTGGAAATTCCCTCTCTCTCTGGGTCACCCTTCTCTTGGGGTTGTCTCTCTCTTTGTTGTGGCTCTCAGTCTCTTGGACACTTGGTCTCTTATCTCTTCTCTGGGATTGTGGTTTTGGGACTCCCCGCGATCATTAGCTGGGAACAGGCTGAGCTTAGTCATTGGGTGGTGAGCAGTTTCACTGTGTATTACTCATTTGTACATCTGTATATATTATTATTAAGATTATTATTGTTATTATTACTATTTTCAATTTTATTGTAGTTTAGTTATTAAATTGTTCTTATCTCAACCCACGAGTCTGTTTTCCCTTTACCCCTTTAATTCTCTCCCCCATCCCTGGGGAATGGGGGAGGGCAAGTGAGTGGCTGTGCCAGCCAGGATCAAACCACAACAGTCTTGGGTCGCACTGGTGGATCACAGCAGATGATCCATCAACCTTTGGGGGATGCAGGGAAGGAAGGAAGCCAGGAGAAAGTGCACTGAAGCTGTGCTCACTATTTCTGGTGGGACTTGCATTGGATGGAGCCTTCCCTGGGGCTGGGTGCTGTGGGAGGTCAAGCGCTCGGAAGCAGAGCCAGGCGATCGCGGCTGGAGCAATGCCAGGCATCACCCTCCTGCGAGTTCTGTGCTCTGCGGGAAGATCAGCCATCCCTCTCCTAACTTTGGATCCTCTTTTCTCCTTTTAGAAACGCCTCTGAGTTTGTCACAGCTCTGCAGAGTGACGGTGAGGAAAGCCGCCGGGCAGCGAGCGCTGGAGAAGATTGCCAAGCTAAATATTCCCCCGCGATTAATCCAGTACCTGTCCTACAACTGACAGGGGCGAAGGTGGCCGGGAAGGACGATACCGGGAAGGACGATATCTTTAGATCCCACAGGATGAAGGATCTTGTCTCTTTCTCTTCTACCTCCCCCCCCAAGAAACTACTCTTAATTTAAGCAAACTGGTGTAAATAGTATTTATGAAGCAGCACTTCCCCGTCTCCGTGGGCAAATACAGGCTCAGGTAATGTGCAGCACTGGCTTGAAGTTGGAACCTCTCCTGGGGTGATCTGTTAGACTGTTGCCGCTCTTTGAGCAGGATTAATCTTGCTTAATTGTCTCTAGCCTAAAGGCATCTCCGTAGGATCTAGCCAGGCTCCCTTTGCAGTCAGCGCAGAGAAATAGATACTTCTGGAGCGTGATTCATCTGTCCTGATTTAGATGCCCGTGCTGGGGTGATACTGTAAGCCTCGGGAGCACCTGTTTCTGCTAACTGCAAAGGGATTTCGAGGCGATACCCTCGGATTTGGATGTCTGTGTGTCTGCAGCGAGAGCGCTGGATCCCAGCTCTGTGTTAATAACTCGAGTGACGACCGCCTAACGCCAAGGGACAAGGCTCGAGAGACCCGCGTGCTCTTGCTGGAGGCGGATTAAATCCCCAGCAAGCTCAGGACTAATTAGAGGCACTGCAACCGGTTACTGACTTCCCATGAACATCAGCGGGCTTTGGCTCGACACCAGCAGCGAGGACAACCCGCTGCCGGATCCGGGCTGACTGTGCCCACGCTCCTTCCTCGCTGAAGGTGAGCCAGCTCTTCCTATAGCGCTCCTCTAAGGTATCACCACGTGTCATTTTCAAGCTCAAGGTCTCTCTGCACATCCAAGGATGCTTCCCTCCGGGTGACTTGTCCTAAAGAATATTTCTCCGCTCGCTCTGAGCCTCTGTGGCCACTCGGTTGGTTTTATGTCCAGCAAGCAGCAGAGCTGATACACAGATCCTTGTGCGTACCCACATGTGAAAAATAGGAGGGCTGCTGGGCTCTGCCTTGAGTTTTGTGATTTTTCTTTTTATTTTTTCCCCTTTCTCAGTTTTTCTCTCAATGCTGGAGCCTCTCCAGAGCCTGGCAGCAGGAGCCAGCCCTGAGCCGCGTGCTGCCGAGCGTTGCGCTCAAATCCTTTGGCTTCAGCAGGTGCGACTGCAGCGGTGTCCTTCGGTGATTTAAACCTTCAGGGTGACGTTTGTATGAGCAGAGCCAAAAATTGTCATCTTCCTTCCAGATGAGACGTTACAGGTTGTCTGAAGGCAGCAGCCTACGGGATACATGATGCTGAGGGGATGGAGCTCCCTCGTGTCCCCATGGCAAGTCTTAGCACTGTGATGAGAACAAATTCCTCCTCCGAATGACAGCGAATGTGACAAAATCCGCTGCCTAACGTGGCATCGAGCTAACTCAGGGCTCTCAGCATCCTTCCTGCTGTGAATTAACACTTGAGAGCACACGGTCCCTTCCCTGCTGCCTGCAAGATCTCACGCTCCCTGAACCAGCACGACGGAGCTCAGCATCGCCAGCATGAGCACAGGGCTGAAGAGCTGAGGTGGAACCGAATGCACTTTAATAGTGACCAGCAAATCACTTTAGTTTGTAATTTTTAGTTAAGTTCATTCCTCCCTCCTTCCTTTGTTGTGTTGTTGGTTTGTTTCTTTTTTTTTTTTTTTTTTTTTGCTGTGCTGTATCATATAGAACAGGACAGAAGAATCTTCACGATCCTGCTCTTTGGGGGATTGTCTCTTTATAATTCTGATTTTTGTGTTTAAAAATTTCCAGAAATGTGAAATTGCCAAGAAGCTCAGGGAAGCCCTGGAGATGTTTATGGTGGGATTCATCCCTGTGATTGATAGGATAAAGGGTTTGTGTTGTATCTTTCGAGAAAAGCTTCCTCTGCCCAAAATACCCATCCTTACGGATAAATACGTATCAGTCAGGTGCACCTGGTAATCTGGGGTGAAAACTTTCCCTCTTGGTTCAAATTCAAATTCCTCGTGAGGTTGATTTTTTTTATCATTGCCTAAACTGGTGAAATAATGAAATGGAAAAGTCCAAGTTCCCAGTGTAAAACCAAAAGTCTCCTGGAACAACCGAGAATAAAATTCCAAGTTCCTATTTCCATCACCTTTATTTTTTTCCTCTCTTTGAAGTCACCTCTCTGGCAGACCCGAAGGTTTGATTATTATTATTTTTCATCTCTTTTTAAGAGGTCCTCCTGATCAATGCATGCATCCAGGAAGGATTTACCGATAGCCAGCCTCGTTCAGTAGCACTTTTCTTAAGACATCCGCATGTTATGGCCGTGTTTGGAGGGAGAGATGTTCCAGAAAAGTCCTTTGAGAGCCAGCGAGCTTGAAAACAAGATCCGAGTCATTCGCCGGCGTACCGTGGTCCTGAGGCAGGTGGCGGGATCATGCCATGGCTGTTGATGAGTGTTTACTTGTGCGATATCAAAATAATTGAGATTATTTTTAATCTTTTATCCAACCTGCCTAGCCCTCGGTTCTTTTAACCCTGCAGGGATTTCTCAGATGGTTGTGAAGTATCTTCTGAGCTATTGCGTTTTACAGCTCAGAGTAAAGGTGAAGAAATGCTGAATTAAACCGATGCGATATTTTGGCTTCCCTTGATACCTCAGACTGCAATTTTGGTGGCCGTTGGCAGTTATTGCACGAGTAGTGGCATCATCCTTGCCTCAGGTGTAGTCTGGAGAGCTGGGAATCGTTGCAGCCATCCCAAATTAAGGTGAAAATTAGAAGCTTTGGAGAAAACATTGCCCTAAGAGGGGTTGGGGGCTACGCTGGGGGTCAAATTTGGATTTCGGTCTCTGCTTTCCTGGTGAATTGTTGGAGGTACCTCCATTTGCCCAGAGAAGCTGTGGCTGCCCCATCCCTGGAGGGGTTCAAGGCCAGGCTGGATGAGGCTTTGGGCAACCTGGGCTAGTGGGAGGTGTCCCTGCCCATGGCAGGGGGTGGCACTGGGTGGGCTTTAAGGTTCCTTCCAACCCAAACCATCCTGTGATTCTGTGATTTACTAATACAAGAAGCTGTGGCAGGTCATCACAGAGCCATCCCCACCACTCCCCTAATGCAAACCCTGTACTGCCCTGCTTGACGTCAGCCGTGGAAGTGGACAGCTCAGGATCACCCACAGGACATCCCAGAGGCCGTGGCCACGTCGTTCTGTATCCCATTAAACCGTAACCGTCGCGTTGCACCATCGCATCGCAGGTTTGAGTTGGGAAATCGTGGTTGCCCCCAAGAGATTCCTCTTCCGGTTATTTTTGCACTGGTTGTGTTTTGTTTCTCGTGTAGAAGACAGGAGGACTCAAGAGAACCTTATCGTCTGGAAGTTTTCTGCATCTCACCTGGGTGATGTAGCTTCTGGCCACGTAGGGTTGACTTCTCTCAATTATGGGTTAAAAAAACTTGGAGATCCCAAACCCCCAAACTCGCGCTCAGTTTGTAGGGACTGGGTTCTCTTGGAGATCCCAAATACCCAGTTCACGCTCAGTTTGTAGGGACTGGGTTCTCTTGGAGATCCCAAATACCCAGTTCATGCTCAGTTTGTAGGGACTGGGTGCTCCTGGAGATCCCAAATACCCAGTTCACGCTCAGTTTGTAGGGACTGGGTTCTCTTGGAGATCCCAAACACCCAGTTCACGCTCAGTTTGTAGGGACTGGGTGCTCCTGGAGATCCCAAACACCCAGTTCACGCTCAGTTTGTAGGGACTGGGTGCTTCTGGAGGTCCCAAACACTCAGTTCCTGCCCAAATTACAGGGACTGGGTGCTGTTGGTGTTTCAGTGGCAGGTGAAGGACCCGTGGGTGTGTAAAGAGTTTGGGGATTGCTGGGAATGAAAGAGGCTGTCTGAATCACGGGTGTTATTCAGTGAAACTCCTCGACTGACTCTGCTTGGGTTACACCCTTGAATTTATTTTTATTTTTATGTCAGGTTCTGGCTCTTATTTGACTTCCTTCACCCTTTAATCCCAATGTCAAATTGGGGCACGAATCCAACGCAAACAAACCCAAACCCACCGGGCCAGTCCTGCTTTCATCCGTCCCATCCCTTCAAGCTCCAAACCCTGAGCATTTTGAGCCACCTCCCCTCTCCTGTGGTTTTCTCCTTCCTGCACCACCAGCTTTGCTCCGGGTCCAGCAGCACAAGGAACGGTCTGAAATAACCCCAGTGCTTTGGAGAAGCCCAGGTGGGAACAGAGCTTTGCTTTCATCCTTGAAAATCATCTTTCAGATGCTCAGCCTTGCTCCTGGGTGCTGCCGCTCGCTGCTGGCCAAGCTTCTTGAAGATCGCTTTGCAAGAGGGAAGCTTGGTCGTAGCAGCTTTTCTCCAACTATGTGAAGTTTGTCCAGAAAAAACAAGGTGTGCCTGAAGCCGATGGCTTGGAAGAAAGCCTCGTGGTGCTGAAGAGTTAACTCCTTGGAACGCAGGCAACCGTTGCTTTCCCTGGACAGGCGGAGAGGAGCCACCCTTCCATGCATGAAGGATTTGTGCCGTTGGTCGCAGCTCGGCATAAAGAAGCAATGGAAAAGGGAAGACATGGAACACAAACAGGGTTGGGGTTTTTGAATTTTTTTTTTTTATTTTTTAGTATCTTCAGGGGACTTAGTACAAGAGAGCAAACCCCAAGACCTGCCCTAACCTTGCCAACAGCAAACAAAGACCTCGGTGTCCTCTGGAAGGTGGCACCAGAAGATGACTAATGCCGTGGTTGCATCACGTTTAGAGCAAGCATGAGCATGAAGTATCTGTCCTACCTCTTGATTAAAAAAAATAACACTGAAGACCTTGAGTATTTACCTGAGCTTTCACACACCCTCTTCATCACTTTTCCCTCCTTCCTTCAGGGGAACGAGCGATCTTGTAGGTTCTTGCAAGAAGATGGAGCCAGTCCCGGATGCTTGAGCGGGAGCCAGTACAAACCGAGTTGGGGGGGGTCTTTGCTGACTTGGGCTTCCTTGAGGTCCAGCCTTGGGCAACCTGGAGGCTGGGGAACATCCTGTTCCCTGGCTTGGGGACGGGTGGAGCACCGGTTGTTTTGAAATCAGGATTTTTAAGACCAAGGTTGTTATTTTCAAACTTAAAGCTGGCACTGAAATCTGTCGCAAGGTGGTGAAGCATACCAGGGGAAAAAAAAAAAAACCAAAAACAAAACAACCTACTGATTTCTTAGGACCTCTGGAAATCTTGACTACTTCTGTGTGGCACCTGGGCTCTCTTCCCTGCATGCCACCAGGGACAAAAACCTCATGTGTCCTGCAAAAAAAACCCCAAACTGACTCATTTTTTCACCCAACAGCGTAGATGCACCTTGTGCTTCCGTGGGTACCCTCTAACTGTGATGTCTTGATGCTTCTCTGGGTTTAGGCACCGAGACACGGGGCTCAGAAAGTGTTAACCTCTGGAAAAAGAGTCCAGCACGCTACGAAGATGCTGTTAATATTTATTGTCTGATTTTCATGGTTTCTAGCACATTGTGACGGTAAGGTTTGGGCAGGTACGAATGGGCTGGAGTGTTATTTGTGATTAAAATGGGCTCCAAAAGGTTTCATCTGTGTTTTGAGTGTGTTTCTTCCATAGATGGCCGTGGTTGGGGTGCGGGATCGGGGCAGGAGCTCCCCTCGCTTTATCACCCTCGTCCATAATTGCAACCTGGCTTTGTGGACCTGTGCAACCAGCTGCAATGATGTTCCTGAGGACAAACCAGCCCAGGTCTGTGTGGCTGGGGGGCCACATCCAAAGGGTTCTAGACAACGGCTCAATGTCCAACTGGAAACCAGTAACAAGGTGTGTCCCTCAAGCATCTGTACTGGGGCAAATGCTATTTAATGTCTTCATCAATGAAATACTGGGATTGAGTTTGCCGATGACACCAAGCTGTGACATGTGGGGACACGCTGGAGGGAAGGGATC
>NW_010118180.1:0-10753 GCF_000699245.1 Pterocles gutturalis
TACCTGCTTGAAGCTGGTCTCTGAAGCAATACACCTTGAGGATGCGACCGGCTCTCCTGCTTCTTCTGATGGCCACGTCGGGTTGGGCTCTGGATGTGATGGTCTCTCTCTGTTGGTTGCACGTGTCATTCCAGGAGGTGGTTCGGATGTCCCCAGGGCAGATGTAGGGTCAGGTGAACCCCACATCCGCAGCTCCAGGGACCCCCGAGAGCAGCCGGTCCCATCCCATACCGGAGCAGAGCTGTTGCCTGTCCCTCGTCGCCCGTGGTTGCATTTCATGGGTTTCAATATCCATTTTCTCTTTCTTCTTCTCAAGTTTGAACTTCCCAGTAACAGGTTTCCTTGTGTTTAGCTTCCTTGGGTTTTCTGGGATGTGTCATCCCTGGCACATTTCTCATTACAAAGGGTCACTGAGCTGGGCTGATCTCATTTTCGCTTTTTTTTCGCCAGTTGGTGCAAGATGGAAACAGCTTTTGGGCGCAGCTACGCATCCCTTTCATTTCTCGATCTTTTTCCAGGGATGAGATGATGTGCATATGCTCTCTTTTCCTTCTGTCACCTTATCAAGCATCTCTGCACCCCCGTTTTCCCGGCCAGCTTCCCACTTAATGCGGGCACGCTCATAAATACACACGCCGACAGTATTCCAGTTTTACCGCCGGTGAATATAAATTATCTAGAAATTCAGCAGAAGGAAAACAGATGACGGGATATTTGCTGGCATTTTGTCTCCCCTGCTGGGATTTAATTTGCTGTGTTACATTCGCCATTATTTACTCAAGCTCCGCTGAGCCCGGCGCTTGCTTTTCCTCGTTCAGCTAACAGGAGCCGTGCTGCTATAATAAAGGCGTGGTGATAGATTTAAACCCTTGGGAATGGGACAAGACTCTGGTGTCACCAAGTTTGGTCCCCTGCTATCACAGCCAGGACCATTGTGGAAATCCCAGAGAAACTGGGAGGTTTGGGGGTATTTCTGTCCACCAAAAAAAAAAAAAAAAAAAAAAGGAGAGTTTGGGGACAAGTGGAGCATCTTAATCTGTGCTGCGGAGGTTTGTGAGATTGATTATCTGGCTAAGCTCTGGACATACGGGGGTGATTGCCCAGATTGTAGCCCCCCATTCTGCAGGTCGCTGGCTCCCGGTGGTGTGATGTCAGTAAGCACGGTGGTAATTAACGGCAAGATTTTATCGTAGCGTGATGGCAGCAGTTGGTGTGGGGCTTTCCTGCTGGCAATGGCCAAGGGGCTTGTCGTGCCAGGCTCTGCCTTCCCAAGGGATGCTGTGACCCGGGCCAAAAATGTGGAGAAAAAGGGGCTCTGAAGACAAATCCTTCATCTGCAGCTGAAGGAATAATATCAGCTGATGGATCTGCAGCATCAGGCGCCTTTGCTCTCTCAACGGCCGGCTGTCCATCACCTTCCCTGAAGCGTGGGAGTTGATCCCATGGGATCCTGCTGCGGGAGCCACTCCACTGAGCCCCCAAAACATCATGTCCCAGAGCTGGTCACCCTCTGGCCACCCGTGCACCTCTCTAGGCTCCTAAACACCGCTGCTGAGCCCGGGAAGTCCCTCTGAGTTTTATGCAAGAAGCAATTTTGCTGGAGAGTTTGCTTGCAAGCGCATAAGGAAGCAATTTTCTGCTTCATCAGGGTGCAGCGCTGCCTTGAGAGGGGTTGGTGCCAGGGTCAGTGACACCGCTTGTGGTCACAGATCCTGCCACCTCTGCCTGTCACCTTGCATCCCCCCCGACGCCAGCCTCTTGGTGGCTGCATCTCCCTAGAGAATGAATTTCATGCTCGTGATTTGGGGGAGAAAAGGTGAAACGTGCTGTGGAGAGCTCCAGCAAAGCAGCGTTTGGTGTCATAAATACCTCGCTGGGCTGAGATAACACGTCTCCCCGCTGGTGGTGTGTGTAAATGAATACAGCCATGTCGGGGTGATGGGAAGGAGAGAGGAGAGCAGAACCGCCGGGGCTGGCTGCAGCAGCTGCTTTGCATGGGGCTTCGCTCCTCGTGGCCGAGGAGGGGAAGGGAGGATGAAGAGCGAAGTGCTTGGATGAAGATCACAGAATCCCAGAAGGGTTTGGGTGGGAAGGGACCTTAAAGCCCACCCAGTGCCACCCCCTGCCATGGGCAGGGACACCTCCCACTAGCCCAGGTTGCCCAAAGCCTCATCCAGCCTGGCCTTGAACCCCTCCAGGGATGGGGCATCCACAGCTGCTCTGGACACACTGGCCCAGGGACTCCCCATCTTTCCTGGAGACCCCCTAGAAGTTCTGCCAGAAGCTCTCCCCGGAGCCTTCTCTTCTCCAGGCTGCACACCCCCAACTCTCTCAGCCTGAGCATCTTCTGGGGAACGTGCTCAGAGGGGTTTCTTAGAGCAGACCTGCAGCCCTGGGCTGTTCTGCAGGCGAGTGAGATGGGAAGGTGCGACGGGGAGCAGATGCTGCCTTGTCTCTGCTTGCCATCCATGGTGAAGACCATCCCAGGAGGAGGAGACCCCTGCTGCTAAGGCATCTCCATCGGGATGTGTTTGGGGAGAAATGTGCCCTTGCCATCACTTCTTGCCCCACCGCTGTGTTTCTCAGAGGTCCCTTCCCATCCATGCACGGGGCAAGCTCATCCCTTGGGTCAGCAAGAAGCCATCAGCTCACCAGCCATGCTTCTAGCGGCCGTGTTGTCTTGATGAGCATCTTAGCAGGAGCGGAGGACTGAAGTCAAGTGGTGGCATCTACCCCAGCTTTGCAGAAGCATCCCATTGCCAGCGCCAATAGACCAACATGCAGAAACCGTGTCTCCGGGGCTGGCTGGCGGGGGCTTGGGAAGGAGCAGGGATGCTGCTGGGTCTGAAGGATCTGAAGGCAGCTTGGAGTAACCTCTGCCCTTGTGCCTGTGGGCAAGGAGTTGCCCGTGACCACCCCAGCCCTCCAGACAGCATTGTCCCACTTGGAAAGAGCAGCCTCTGACACTCAGTGAGCTCATTGTATAGTCATGGTACATTGTGCAAAGATAGCTTAATTGCTCTAATTAAGATAGGTGGGATGGCTGTTTTGGGGTTGTGCTGGTAAAGGAGGCTCGGGTGCTGCCTTCGCAGCCTCCGGAGGAGCCTGGTCTTGCAGACCCGGGGTTAGTTCCTTCCCTGCGATGCTGCAGACACCGTATCGCTGCTTGCAAAAGGCCCTTGCAAAACGCTTTTCTGGGAAGGCGCTTACCTCCTGCAGCTCTGAGACCTACCGAGGCTGCCCCTGCTGCAGCACCCTGAACACCAAACACAAAGTTTTGCTGCTTGGCTTGAAACCCCCGCGGTGTGGGGGGTAACCTTGGTCCGACACCCTCCCGATGCAGTTTTGAGCTGGAGGAGGAGGTTTGCCCGGCTGCAGGGATGCTGTGCGAGTCATTAGGCAGTCGGAGCTCTTGTAGCAGCATCTCAGCTTGTGTTTTATTGTTTAGGACAAAGTTCCTTCAAGGGCACAGCTGGGTGCAGCTGCAGAAGTTGCAGGGAGGAGGAAAAATTTTTTTTGCAGCACCCTTTCCTCCCCAACACGGCCTTTGCCTGTCCCAGTTTATAGAGGCTGGTATCTATTCCCTGTCTTGCTCTTGGGGAAACTGAGGCATGACGATGGGAAGCGGCTTGCTCCAGAGCTGAGGTTGGGAGCCGGGTGCTGCTGGTGGGTTTGGGTCAGGCTCTCTGAAATTGAGGGATGGCACTCCAGGATTATTTCTCACCTTCTTGCATTGCGCTGGCGTGACCGCTGTGTGCTCTATGGATACCACAGCAAACACACAGGGATGCTTGGAGCAAGGCAGGAGCAGCAATTCCCACCGTGCATCCCCTTCCTGGGGTGCTGGAGGGGGCTCGGGCCATCAGGGAGCTGAGGGCTGCAGACCTGACCCAGCCAGGTCCCTCCCATGCCAGTCCTGTTGGGTTTTGCTCTTTTTGTTTTCCTCTCTCTTTACTCTGAGGCAGGTATATTCTCTACTATTTTTTATCTTTTCCCTCCTTTCTGCCTCCTTCCCCTGCCATACCCAGCCTGCAGCACTCATCCTGCAGCACCACTTCTGCCTCCTCGCTGCGGAGGAGTGGATTCAGTGAGACCTCTTGACCTCACCTAGGAGAAATCGCATTCATCCAAAATAATCTTTATTTCCATCTGGAGATGTTCATCATCTCCCCAAGCAAGTGCCGTCCCCAGAGGAGATACAATGCGTTATGGGAGAGCAGAGAGCTGCCCTGGATGGGCTGAGCAAAATGGGCTCGATCCAGCCAAAGGAGACAAGAACCAAACTGACCTTAGCGTGCTGCTATCTTCATGCAATATTTTTTTTTATTAGTTAAGTCTTTATCTGCCTTTTTGTTTGGTCTGCTCGTTGTCCTTTGTGCTGGATCAAAGTACTTTGCTGTTTCGTTTTGTTCTTAAAGAAGCGTTGTGGAGCGACGGTATCTAAATGCAATGGGTTACTCTGGTTTTTAACTGCTGGCAACCTTTGCAGAGCTTCAGATCTCTGCTGAGTGTTTCCCCTTGGGTGTCTCGGTGGCTCACCCACCCTCCTGCTTTCCGGTAATATGGAAATGGAAGTAGGGATCATGGAATCCCAGGATGGTTTGGGTGGGAAGGGACCTTAAAGCCCCCCCAGTGCCCCCCCCTGCCATGGGCAGGGACACCTCCCACTAGCCCAGGTTGCCCGAAGCCTCATCCAGCCTGGCCTTGAACCCCTCCAGGGATCCACATCTTGCTGAGGTTAATTGAAGGAGTGGGATGGATCCCATGGTGGGATGGAGTCAGACTTGGCCGTGCATCCTCGGCCGCCTGCTGCTGATAGATGATGCAGGTTGTCCTTAATGCAAAGGACACCCCTGGAGAAAGAGTTGTGGGCAAATTTGAGGGTGGTGAGGCAGTGGCCCAGGTTGCCCAGAGCAGCTGTGGATGCCCCATCCCTGGAGGGGTTCAAGGCCAGGCTGGATGAGGCTTTGGGCAACCTGGGCTGGTGGGAGGTGTCCCTGCCCATGGCAGGAAAGTTGGAACAAGATGAGCTTTAAGGTCCTTTCCAACTCAAACCACTCTGTGATTCTGTGATTTTATGAATTTGGGGCTAATATGGTGCACGGCAAAGGTTGAGGGGTTTTTACATCCTGCTTGGGCAGGGTTTAGAGAAAACATTTCCACCACTGCTTTCTACCACTTTTCTTCTACTGAGAAGACTATGAAAGCTGATTAGGGAAGAGGTTGGACTAATTCCAGGTGTAGGAGCTTCCTGGACACCCCAAAGGCTAAAGGAGGGCCTGGAAAGGATGGGAAGGGGACCAAAATACTCGTTGAGACCACAGGGTTTGTTATTTGCAGGTGTACTTGAGTGCATCTTTGGTTTGGGGGTCTATCAAAGACATTAAAAGAAGGACATTAGCCTACAGTGGTTACCAGCTCCATGAACAGGTCCATCCCTGGAAGTCTGGGCTCAGACTCCTTTTGGTTTCCTCCCTTGCTACCCTGGCACCCTTTTTGTTTCCCCTGTGTCACCCCTGAGCTTTCAAGAGGCTCTAGCAGCACACTCGGCAGCTGTAAGTAATTCATCACAGCTCCCAGAGACAGGCAATATTGGATGCCGCGGTCCGGAGACAGGCTGGTGCTTTTGCTCCTGTGCTGCTTAACCCTCCACAGGTTCAGGGGCGCTTTTCATGGATGCTTTAATTTACGATCGAATTTACTTTACTGATCCCATCCTGTATTTCGTTGCAGCAATATCTCTTCTCTTGAAATGGGGCTGAGGGCAGCAATTGCTTTTTTTTTCTTTTGCAGAGCTTGTAACTCAGCCGTGTGCAGGTCCCCCCCCTCTTGAATTTACTCTCCTGTGCACTGCACTTAAGGGTTGTACAAACACCGCGGTTAAGACAGTCTCCTCTCGCTAGAATTTACATCAACCTGTACATTTGTTAATTTGTTGGAGGCTACGGCACTTGCTCCTTTGCCTCTCATGGTGGGGGAAATGGAATTCCGCAAAACAATAATGGAAAGCCTTTCACCCCGTTTGCTGTAGAGCTTGCAGATGCCGCTGAGATGGAAACGTCTATGAGAGTGCACTGAACAACAAGCCAAAGCCTAATGGGTTGAACGTGCCTCCGAACAATGCAGCTTCCTGAGCAGGAAGTCTGGGTATGAAAAATCCAACAAAGACATCGTCCTCCCCCACATCCTTTACTCCCCAGATGTTGCTGGTGACAAGGGAGGAGGGAGCGCTGGTCGGAAGGGAAGGGGGTCAGCGAGGCAGGGAGGGGAACGGTGGCTTCCCATGGATTGTGTGGTTAAATTTAGGTGGTGGTTGGGAGGCAGAAAGCAAGCGTGGAAGGATTCTTCCAGGGGAGATGCAAAAACAACGTGGATGAAAATAAAACAGAGGAAAGGAGAGCCTGAATTGCATCAACAACCCAATGTACAGCGGGATGGAGGAGGGCTTGCTGAGCCCCCCTCCTGCAGGCAGGAGCTGCCTGTGTCTCCTGCCTCTGAGCCTGTAGAGGAGTCCGCAAAACCCACCCGCATTTAGGCAGAGCAAATTTCATGATTTGACGAAGAGGAGCTGCTCTAGGGTTTGTGGAGCTGCACTACCATGGGAAGGAGAATAAGGCTCAAAGGGATTTGCACCAAAGTGGTGGAGACCAGAGCCTGCCCCCGGCACCTTATGGAGACCCCAAGATGCTCCTTGTCGCTGGGGTTCAGGGTGGGATTAGGGGAGGTCTTGAGATCTGTTTACTCATCGAGATGGTCGATCTAGGTGCGTGGTTGATACCAGACAAGAAGAAGCCAAGACGCCTTGTGTGATTCAAGGAGATGAAGGGGTTGATCAGAGCAATTAGAGTCCCATAGCTTGGGACAGTAAAAATTGCCCTCCTTCCTCCTGTGGCTATCAAAATGATTATCACAGGATCACAGAATGGCTGAGGTGGGAAGGGACCTCTGGAGATCATGGAAACCCTCCTAACACAGCTCTGCTGGCTTTCCTCACCATGAGGGAACATTTCTGGCTCATGATCAACCCAAGGTCCTTCTTGTCTTGGGCTAAGCTGAGGCAGAGTTCACTTTCGTAACAGCTAGCAAGAGGCTGTGTTTGGATTTGTGCTCAGAGGAAAGCTGATAAAAAGTGATGTTTACGCGGCTGCCAAGGTCTTTCAGCTTCTCTGGCTGTCTGCAAACAGGAGAAGCTGGGAGGGAGCACAGCCCCAGTGACCAGCCCAGGATTTGATCTTGGGTTGGGGACTGAGACCCAGAGTGGCCGATAATCTATTCCATAACATACCCGTCATGCCCAGGATAGAGGTGAGGACCCTCCGGAAGATTGTCCCTTTTGGTTCCGGATCTCTTTTGCGCCGTGACATCTCACTCCAGGTGGTCGCTCTCCCAAGGCCTTCCCCCCGCCGACCCTGGTCAGCTCTGGGTCTGGGACGCTCGGACTGTTCTCTCCATCCCGTGGGTGCGGTTTCAGGACTCTCCCTGCTCCGGGATCGTTAGCCGGGAACAGGCTGAGCCTTGGTCATGGGGTGGGGGGGCAGTGTCACTGTGTATCACTCATTTGTATATTGGTATATAGGATTATGTCCAATATTATTGTAGTTTAGCTATTAAATTGTTCTTATTTCACCCCACGAGTCCTTTTTTCCCTTTACCCCTTTAATTCTCTCCCCTATCCTTGGGTGGGGGGGGATTGGGTGAGTGGGTATGTGGTTTGACCCCTAGCCAAGGGCAAAGCCATCACCCCACTTCTGTACAGAGCTGGTCACCCCCCAGCCTGTCCTCGTGCCCGGGGTTGTTCCTCCCCAGCAGCAGCGCTTTGCACTTCTCCTGGTTGAACTTCGTAAGGTTCTCCAGCCCGTTGAGGTCCCTCTGGATGCCCATTTGTCCAGCCCATTGAGGTCCCTCTGGATGCCCATTGAGGTCCCTCTGGATGTCCATTTCTCTAACCTGTTGAGGTCCCTCTGGATGCCCATTTGTCCAGCCCATTGAGGTCCCTTTAGATGCCCGTTTCTCCAACCCCTTGATGTCCCTCTGGATGTCATAGAATCATAGAATCATATGATTCTGGATGTCATTACAACTGTCGCTGGTGTCAGTTGCTCCTACCAGTCTTGCATCTCGTGCCAACTGGCGGAGGGTGCACTCTGCGCCATCACCCAGGTCATTGATAAGGAGGTTTAACAGCACTGACCCAGGTAATGTTTAAACATTATTGACCTTGTTGAGCAGCGTTAGCCCTGGTTATGTTCTGTTGTGGCTGGGATTTGGGAATACTACTGTTTTGTCGCTTTGAAGTGAAACGATCGATAATTTTTAACCTCTGATGTGCCTTGGTGATTAGCCTGTTAGGGTTTTGCACGCTGCCTTTTTGCTTTGCAGAAACAAAGCGCTAGAATAAATGAAAAACGGGAATAATTAATAATTGCTTACAACGACCGTGTGCCTGCTGTGTGGGTGTTTGCAAAGCACGACAGGATTTTGCTGTGCTGAGCAAGGCGAATTCAGGCTGAGCAACTTAGCATTGTGCTAAATGATTTATTTTGGCAGGCGGATAAAGCAGAGCTGACAGGATGACGAGCATGGCTACAAAGAGCAGCTACCCGGATCTGTCCCGGAAAACCCTCTGCGGGAACCCGTTTCTCAGTATCAAGGTAAATAGCTCCTGCTTTTGATAATCCCCAACTTGGATTAGTGGCGTGGTAAAGAGAGTTTAGCTTTCTGCAGAAGGCATTGGTAGGGTTTCTGTTTACCAAATGGATTGGGAAAATGCTCCGGGTGCTCCCTATGACAAAAGTGCTGTTGGATGTGCAACCGGCTCCGTCCAAAAGCAATCAGCAGGACAGAGATGTTGCAATGCAAGTTTAACTTACAGTATTTAACTTCTGTCAGTGAAACTCACAGAACCCAAAGCAAACCTTCAGGAGAAACAAATCCCAGATGTTAAAGCAGCTACAAGCCTCAGTCTTTGTGCAAATAAATTTTTTAATGATATCCATGATAAATGCACGCGTGTAACACGGGCAGCAGGGATGGAGGATGTCCTAAGCAATGACTCAGGCCACCCGTGCTGCAACGCTGCCTGACCCTGATGTGAGCTCCTGGTGTTGCTGTTGGGTGTCTGGGGTGGTGCAGGGAGATGGATCCTCCATATCTGCACCCAAGAGCACTGCCAGGTCCAGTGCAGGCAACCAGCTGAGTGGAGCTCGTTAAGCCCCAGAAGTTGGTTGTGGTGGGGATGGCAGGAGGTGACGGTCACTTCTGCACAGCTTCTGATGGTCGGAGGGTTGCCCAGGGAAGGCAGAGGACAGGCGTGAAGCCACATTTCCTCCATCCTGGAGCACCCAAACCACTGAGCCATGGGGAACCCTGCCTGAAGGTCACTTTTTCTCCCCTTCTCCAAGATGGGAAGAGGCGTGAGGCTGGATGCAGTAGAAGCTGAGATCTTCTGGTGGTGGGGCCAGTGCTGCCTGTTTGGGATGAGCACGTTGATCTTGAGCTTGTCTCCTTGCCTGGCCCCTTGCCTCCTACCTGTGGCTACCAGAGGGGCTCCTCAGCTCGTTATTTGCAAAGGTGTTTGTGCACTCAGCTGTTTGCAGAGGAGGATCCATAATTTTCAGTTCTGGAGGTGGTGGGGAATCTTTTTCTCCTTGTAAAGGCATTTTTAAAAAAATCCTATGTAACAATGATGGTATGATCACAGCGCTTGTGCAGCTGGTGGTCTGCTGCAGGGTACTACTGGAGAAGTGTAGCAACACCTAAAAGAAAAAAAAAAAGGTGTAAGCATCTGCAAAGTGGAAGTAACAATCAGCATTGACCATGGTGTTGCTGGAAAAAAGCTAAGTTCTCAGCTTGCGTCAGGATCAAGTTCATCTTTCCATCTTTGCTACAAAAAGGACATTTGGGAGGTTTCGTGCTCTTTCCTTACACGTCACAAGGAAGCAGGAAACTGAAAGTAAGCCAGCTGTTGGTCCAGCTGGATGACAATTGCTATGCTCAGTGGAGCGTGTCGGGTGGCTTGCGAACATCAGCTTTCAAGATGCTCTTGTTTAAACAAGCAGAAATGACAGGTACGGAGAGTTTTGCTATGGGAAGCGGCTACTGCGAAGAGGGAACTTGGGACAGAGAGGTCTGGGGGTATGGTGTGGGAGCTAATCAAAGAACCGCTGGGTGAATAAATGGAGAATAAGATGGAAAATACTTTTGCTGTTATTCTGCAGCCACAGGTTTTGGGATTTATTTTTTTTTATATACACATGTAGTATGTACATACGTGATTTAACACGAGCTTTTCTTAGCGTGTCACTGCAAGGATGGTTTCGTTTCCTTAGAAGCGTCGGTAGTGACTTGGTAAGTTGAGAGACCAGACTCCTCTTCTCTCTGTTGTCTTTTAATTTAACATAAGCCAGATCCAGGCATATAAACTTTGCCTCCTTACTGTCTTAGGGCGAGGCGATGCTGTAAGAGTCCTGCTGGACTCAGCGCAGCCTCAGGTCCTCTCCAGCTGAGCGTTTGAGCAGCTCTTTGCAGAACCATGGGCTGGTTCATTCTTCCTGGGCTGACTAATTGCACCCTGTCGATAGTGGCACCGTTATCACCCATTTAGCGATACCTTCAGAGTAGTTGAAAGCCTACAACTGGCTTGTTAGAGAGTCTCACCAGACTGTAGAGAAGAAGACAACAGCCAGTGGTAAAGATTTAAGGTTTCTCTGACACTTTTGTGGGGAAGATTTAGATATATATATATATATATTTT
>NW_010118181.1:0-7857 GCF_000699245.1 Pterocles gutturalis
CATGAGCCGTCAGTGTGCGCTTGCAGCCCTGAAAGCTAACCGTGTCCTGGGCTACATCAAAAGAATCATTAGCAGCAGGTCGAAGGAGGTGATTCTCCCCCTCTGCTCTGCTCTTGTGAGACCCCACCTGGAGTACTGTGTTCAGATGTGGGGCCCCCAACATAAAAAAGACCTGGACCTGTTGGAGAGAGTCCAGAGGAGAGCCACAAAATTGGTCAGAGGGCTGGAGCACCTCCCCTATGAGGACAGGCTGAAATAATTGAGGTTGTTCAGCCTGGAGAAGAGAAGGCTCCGAGGAGACTTAATAGCAGCCTTCCAGTACCTGAAGGGGGCTACAGGAGAGATGGGGAGGCACTCTTTACCAGGGAGTGCAGTGAGAGGGCAAGGGGTAATGGGTATAAACTAAAAGAGGGCAAATTTAGACTAGACTTAGCAAGAAATTTTTCACTGTGAGGGTGGTGAGACACTGGAACAGGTTGCCCAGGGAAGTTGTGGATTCCCCAGCCCTGGAGGTATTCAAGACCAGGTTGGATGAGGCTTTGAGCAACCTGGTCTAGTGGAGGGTGTCCCTACCCGTGGCAGGGGGGTTGCAACTCAATGATCTTTAAGGTCCTTTCCAACACAAACCCTTCTATGATTCTATGATTCTATGATTCTATGATTCAGGGGAGAGGATATGCAAAAAATATTGGTGGCTAGAAAGAGAGGATTTCAGTGATTACAGACAGAAAAGAATCTGGTAAGTTTTCACTGTGATGCAAGTGTTCCTCTGTTCACAATTTGTGTTGCCTTCTTTTAAGGTAATAGCTATGTCAGTGCCTTGACTAAAATCTGACATTCTTAAGAGTTAACATCATCTTCAGTTTTTCCCAAAAATTCTGAGAAAGGTAATGAATAAAATGATGCATATGATGTCTATCAGTCCTTTGACTTCTTTCACCGTAGCCAGTTTCAGATGCAAAAATGGTGTAGTCTGTGGGTTTCACTTCATCAACTCTTCCCGATGGTAATTCTTTCCTTGGTATTGTTCAGAGTCCATTGACATGGGCCATTGCTGGCACAGGCAGCGATGCATTCCTGAATGTCTCCACTCTCTCATCAAGAAGCCTCAAGACATGAGAGTGGACAATTTCCTCCTGTTGGGCATTGCAAAATTCTGTATGTGTACAACTGCCAACGTTATAGACATGGAAGCTGGTGATAAAGACAAATGTGGATAGGGCCTGTAATTTAGCCAGTGGCAAACTAACAAAACCCAACTGAGTAAAAAGAGAGACGGAGAAAAAACCTTGGAAATCGTTAAATCCTAATAGAATTAGATTTAAAGAGAAATCATGGAAACAAAATCACTTAGGTAGAGTAGTTGAACAGATAAATGGAAATGAATAGTGTGGAACACAATTTCTTAAACTACCCTGTAGGTTAGAAAACATTTACTTAGAATGTAAGGTGATTTAACTTAATCTGACACTACAGTTTCAGAGAGGAATAAGTATAGAATTGGGTTAAGGTGTATGGGAACACAGCTAGTCTTTGTAGTTTTACAACAATTTAATTAATTTAGAGCAAGATATATGAGCGTACGTGTTGGTCAGTGGTCTAAATGTAGATGTGGTTCACAGTATAACTCTATGTGGTAAGGGAATAAGCTTGGATAATATATCTGAAAAAGAGTTTCACTCAAGTTCTCAGCAGCAGTGGTAAATGCAACAGAAGTTTGTTTTTCTTTATAAATTATAACAGGCAGAATGAAAGAAAGGTGTGATAATAAATGAATTGCAACTGTAATGGACACTGACAGTTTGGAAGAAAAGCTGGAAAGGCGGCTATGTGCAGTAACTAAGCTATGATTTCACATTCTGTAGATTCTATGCCAGTGCTTGTGTGACTTCTGGTATCTGTAAAATCTCTCCTTACTGTATTATTTTTTCTCTGCTGAAGTTAATCTAGGTATTTTTGTTATGCTGATTGACTGACATTAGCTATCAAGACAAAAATGAACCTGCTGGGTGAAAGAAGAGAGAACTAGAAATTCTTCAGGAAGGATTTGGAGCAGTTTCCAGTACTGATCTTTGTAGTTAGAAATGTACACATGCCTGGAGAGCCACAGGAATGTAGTGGAGATTGCTGCCGTGAGATACAGTGTTGAGGGGAGAGGACAAGCTCTGGTTTGGGTTTCTTTTTTCTACTGTTCTGAAAAATGGAAAAAAAAGCTGTGAAATATTTATGTTTTATCACTTATACACATACATACACACATATATACACACATTTTATGTATAATGTAGTATATATAATATATGATACTTATAGATTAATAAGAAGCAATGAAATTGCATTTGGGGTTGGACAAAACCTTCATTTGATCCACAACCTAATTAAAAGTAGTGAGTTTCATAGTAATATATAATAAAATGTCTGACAACAATATCAAATGTTCAATTACTTCAATTGTTCTTGAAACAGTTTAATAAAGTTGACATAAATTTATGAACATTTTTGAAAACTTGTTCATTTGAAATTTTTCTGGTTTTATGATTGTCTATGGAGGACAGAGAAGAGAAAGTCTGGGAAGAACGGGAGAGATTCTGTTTGAGAAAACTTCCTGCTTTCTAGTATTGACTGTTAGTGGACTTGCTCATTCATAAGCATGGAAGAAGATAAAAGTTGTGTTTTACTTTGTTCTGTGGTAGTGTTTAACACGCATTTTGCAATGTCTGTCAAATTTATCCATTGATTTTTATACTTGTGAATTGTCTATCAAAAGTTCATGTCTTCCTTAAGCATATCAATAATTTCTAAGCAGACAGTTGTTAAAAGACAAGTGGAGAAACAAACAAAAAAATTCAGATCCTTATTTTTTCAGTTTGCAATGTGGCCTTTGAATTACATTACTTAACTTTCAAGCACGCTATGAGGCAAAGTGATATTGTTTCTTTATTGTGATTTGGTGGACCTTTTTCAAATTGCTGGAACTTAGAAAGCTTATCTGATAATTCAGTACTAGAATATTTCAAGTCGTAAGCCAAAAATTTGTGTTTTTCTTGGTAAAATTGCTAATTAAATCCAAGCAAGTGAACAGTCATAAAAGATATGGCTGAAAATAATTCATTCCAGTAGTCGAGAGAATGGCTTACAGAAAACATTTATATGTTCGTTATTTCACTAGCTCAGAGTTAACATTTTATTTAATTAGAGTTTATTACAAGTTAGATACTGTATTCTACACAGCTTTTACATAATGTAAAATGTTCTCTCCTACCAAAAAAAAGTGTCTTGTGTTATGAATTATGTCTTTGGCTTTCTGTAGGCATCAAAACATTATCTATGAAATAGTCCTCTCCATTTGTACATGTCAGAAACCTGTGCATGCAAAATCAGTCATGATTCCTATCCCACTGCCCTGAATCATATCTTTATTAGATTACTTCAGAGCTGGATGAGTCATAGTGCAAGATGATCACTGCAGGGTGGGAGAGCTGCACCCCATGACATTGTCTGGACGCCCTGTTCAGAGCTCTTCTCACTTCTGCTTTCTCCAGTGGTTGGTATTGGCTATTTCAGATGTTCTCTAGACAGAGTAGCAAACCTACTAAACAAATTTCAATTTAGTAAAACACTCTTTGGTTTTCTCTTTACATATTTTATGACCTCATAAAGTGTTAACTGTTTACAGGCACTGGTTTCTGGATTTCTCTTTTGAGTCACTTCTAGAAGGGTCTAAGAGTTTTGTACTTTGCAACTTGATAAGCTTGCATTTTAATACTTGAAAACTGTGAGCTGTACAAAAGGTATTAGAGGATCTAATTATGTGACAAATCCCAAACTAAGCCATGCCACAAACGGAAACCTGTCTGTAAGGAACCGAAGCCATTGAATAAGATGGAGATCAAATTTCAGGTACATTATATGAAGTTAGTGCAAATTTTTAGACATGTTAAGATAAGAAGAATCAAGCCTTCCCCAAGACTGTGTTTACCTAGATACTCTTTATGTAGTACTTTTCAAAAACAGAAACAAAACAGTGGTATTCACAAGAGCAGAAGTTAAGTGTTCTGAGTGTCTACCACACTAGTTATTTTCGTTATGCTGATTGACTGACATTAGCTGTCAACACAAAAATGAACCTGCATCTAATATTGGAAATTCCAATATTTAGAGTGCAGTACACTTTTAAGTTATAAAACGACTAACTAAAGTATTTTAATTGTGTTTTCTAAAGATTACTGGACTTGTTCCCAGATTTCACTATGGTAAATGAGCTACTGATCTTTCACAGTCATCGAATACATGTCATAAAGCTTGCTGTCAGTGCTGCAGACTTTTCATATTTTTATTGTATGAAAGTGAGGATGTCTGGTGTATTAAATTAAAGCCTTGTTTGCATAACATTAATTTACATGCCTTCTATTTACATTTATCTTGTCTCACCCTTCATAACTGCTTTATTTTAAAATTTTTCTCCAATAAGGTGTTTTTAGGGCTTGAGATGCTGTCCTTAGTTAAAACAGAGCTTGCTTTAGAAAAATAGGATTTACTTTTCCTTTCAAACTTAATTACTTTTCAGAATCATGATCAATTTCCCGCCTTGCTTGCTTGAGGGGAATGACAGTGTAGGAGACCCTTATGCATTTGGTTTGTAATAAACCTTTATTCATACACTTCAGGCTATACCACCAGCTCCTCTGCACCAGAGTGTGTGCCTGTGTGTGTGGCTGCAGCCAGAGGCCTGCAGATTGGAATGCAGATGATGGGGAGCTGGAATGCTGAGGAATGAATCTGTGCTTGAGGAAAGCAATAGTCTGGCTGTGAGTGTCCACTGCTCTTATTATATAAAATTAGACTACTTTTGATGGCGTCTTTTTTTTCTTTTTTTTTTTTAAAGGAGATTTCCTACATGATACAATACCTGAAAGAGTTTCATTTAGTGTCCTCTTTTTCACTTGTCTTAAAAATGTGGAACAGGAAAGTAATTATTTTTCCTCTAATAATAAAAGATACTAGTTTGAGATCCTTGTAGTTAAAGTAGGGCCTTTCTTTTTGAACAAGAGGTTTCATTTCTCAATTTCTGGCTTGTCATCTTTGTCTGGTTTAAATAAAGTCAATTTTAAAGCATAAATTTGGTTCCTAGGGAATAGAAGTTTATGGAAAGCTACATATACTATTTATAGATGTGTTATGACACTAATATTTCACATGGTCAAGGAACTAGCTATATTTTCATTAATAGAAAAGCCTTTTTTTTCTAGGAGAAGCACTAAGAGTGGGGTGGGGGGAGCACTGAAGATATTGCAATCTCACCGGAAAACAATTCAGTTTGCACATTACTGCTTCTTAAAAGTCAGTTTCTTGTCAATTTTACCTTGTATCCAGAGTGATATTCATGGTTGAACTTCTTTAAATTGACCATAAGATAACCATTTAGTAGAAGGGATAGTCTTTGCATTTTTCCACCTAAGGGTCAGCTAAAAGAAACAGATAAAAAAGAGAGGCCCATATTCAGAGGTCTCTTCTTGAACATAAGAAAAGTTCTGCTCTTTATCCAAACATGGTATCTTGTAGACACCTTGATATGAATTTGGATTATAACTTGTTATTTTCACACACATGTAAAACCTGTTAAAAATAGTCATGTTTTGGTTAAGATTAACTAGTCCTTATTTAAAGATATTTAAAGCTTAACTTTTTGACTTAAAACAAATTAGTACAAAACAGACTCAGGGATTTTTTCATGGAGGTCCTTAAAACTTTTTCCTGGGTATAACTACATGGATGTTTGCATTTGATAAATTTATGCACCTCCACAGGTAGTGTGCAACTGTTCCTTTATGTGGCATGATTCAAAAAGCTTTTCATGAAGTTAATAGTTACAAAGAATGTTTTAAAAATTTTATAATGAAATAATGGTGGAAATGCCATGATCACAGTGACAGCAGGAGAACGAACCACAGCCTGCAAAAAAGAATAATATACGAATAAGTTCTGGTGATGTGGACATAGCACAGAAATTTGTCTTGTATTGTTTTGCCTTTGTTTCTGCCTTTGATCATGACCTCATTTCATTTTTTCTGCAAATTCTTGTGATTTCTATTAAGGTAAATCAGGTAGACTATAAAGCAATACTGGGAATCAGCCCCGAGAAGTAAAGTCTCCAGTTGCTATTGGGCATCCATCAATGACATTTAACTCCAGTTCCCATCCAGAAAATTAAAAAAAAAAAAAAAAAAGAAAAAAAAAGAAAAAAGAAAGAAAGAATAATATTTTTCCAATATTTCAAAGAGATAGTATAGTTTGTCAGGAAGTCATTAACTCCTGAGCTCTCAGAGCTCTTGCTTTGTACATTTGTCATTTAAATTATGGCCTTGGAACAGTGGATTTTACTATATTTTGAAAAGAAGTTCTTGTATAAATTAAATTCCCTGATTCTGTCATAGTGCCTCAAGCTACCTATGGCAGAAAGACTTAGATCATGAGAATTGCAAGCAAATTTCTAAATCTGTAATTCTACATTTGATATCTTGTCATATCATCAATATACAGAGATATTAGAAACAACTTAAAACCAAACCAAACTCCCTAGTGTTTCCATTAAGCAACAATTTCTTCTTTTCTTCTTTGTTTTTGTTTGCAGTGCAGATATTTTTATTTGTCACTGGTTATTTCACTCTCTTTTCTATGATTTAGTGGGGCAAATTAGAAAAGCAAGAGGAAAGAAATCATTTTATTGCTTCAATCTCATCACTGAAATATGGGAATTCATCAAATTCCCATTTCCTCTTCTATGGATATTGCCTGTTTAACATTACTCTTCACAATATAATTACATAAAGATTCTTTTATAATTTTGACTCAAGTAGGAGATCACCTTTCTCTGTGGTATATAACAGCAGGCTGAAGTGAGATCCTCAATGAGAGCTTTGTCTCTGGGCTCTCTCAGTGGGTCTGAGATTCTGTGCGACAAATTTGTTTAGTGAAGAGAACAGGAAAAAATGTGGAGATCATTATTTTTGCAAAGATGTTGGAAGAGTTGGCAAAATGAACGATCATGCTTCATCAGGATGCTGCATGCCCTTTTTCAGTTGTGAATCAAATTGTACAATACTTTGTATGATTACAATTGTAGTTAAACAATATGCCTAAATTTTTTTCTCAGTAAGACCTGAACTTTTTATTTCTGAATAATGAGGAAGACAAAAACACACTTTTACAGATTATCTAGAGAGGCAGAGGTTTATAGGAAAAATAGGACAAGCCTGCACCTCTCTTAGATAGCAAAGGAGAAAATAATTTTGAAATTCCACTTCACAAGTCTCTATCGACAATTTTCAGTGTTCATATTTCTTCTGTCAAATCTCTCATAATATACCTCTTATTTTTCAGTATTTCTGTTTCTCAGTGTTCAAAGTGATATCCGGATTCTGATGTCTTTCTTTATACTGAAAAGCTCCTGCTTATGTTTGGGGACTGGAAGTGCAGGCAAAAAAAACCCCAACACACAACAAACACCAGAGCTGGAATTCGTCCAGGTGGACTCAAATGTTCAAAAGCTCTTAAATGTTTAAATCTCAGATAATCACCAGAGTTAATGGAAAGGAACAGGAACCTTTTCAGCTGAATCATTTGTTCAATTTTTTATACCTATTTTAGGATGAGATTATTCATTCTCCTGAAGTTCACACACTTCTGCACACTGAATATAAAGGCTGTGTCAGATGGTTAATACTAAGACATCTAACTTTTGGACAACTGAAAATTAGGCATGATGAACTGCATCTATAATTGGTTAGAGTGGGAATTGTTTGGAACTTAGGAGCCAAAATGTGTTCAATTTTCAGTATCCCTATAGACCCACTGTGG
>NW_010118181.1:7888-29365 GCF_000699245.1 Pterocles gutturalis
AAAATCTGTCCTTACAGTAAATTGATCAAACTACTAAAGAATGTCAAATTTACTCTTCACAGAGATGACAAAAAGGAAACATGAAGGAGTGAGCCATTGACTTCTCTGAACTGTTTAAATGGATTGAATTTTAACTACATTTGATTGAATGTAGTTTGCAATCACTGTGGTTTACACCAACAGAAATCTTCATGAGAGAAATTGTCCATCCCTAGTCATAAGCTACATAAAACAGGAAAAAATGTCTGACAGTGTACCAGAGAAGTATAATCTCCAGCGCAGTGGAGGCATGTTGTCCTTTTCTACTCAGGACTTGAACCTAATGATTGGTCAGTTTTGTGTGTGTGTAAGTATATACATATCTCTATACATATCCATATACACATACATACTGTATAGTTTCTATATATAAACTGTAGTGCCTCTGGAATTTTGAACAATACTCCAAGATTAATTTGTTACCTTGAGTTAAATTACTGACAGAATAACTTGACCGTTATACTGAAGATAAAATTTGACGTTTATGTACAGAGTGTTAGTCTTGCTGAAAGAATAACACTATTGAAAATAAGCAAACATATCTGTGTGATGTTCAGAAGCCAAGTTAGTAATTTTGCACAATGCTGCAGACTGTTGTTCCATGTGGAGAGGCGTATCAGTACCCACAGATATCTCTTACACAGTGTTAAGTGGTCTTTGACACTCTCTCTAGTGAGGTTGAAGTGTTTCAAAGGAAAAGTTTTCATCAACTTGTTGAATGCCCCTTCACTTTAAGCCCAAAGTGAAATTGTGAGTGTGTCAGTTATGGCAAATTACAAGTTGCTTTTTTTTCTTGTCCTATAATACCATTCAAATACTTTCTGTAAGTAGTCTTCTGTTTGAAATGAAAAAAATCTCAGTTTTTCATCTTCGTGAGAAATTCTGAGGTTTGTACATACTTTGCCAAAAGAGAACAACCCAAGTCAACCTCTGGAAAAAGCAACACGAAATTTGTTGTAAATTTAAACTCTTGGGTGTGAGAAAGCAAAGGCTTATGGAAAACGTCCAAGAAGAGAGGAAACCCCTGGGCTCTGACAATGGACAGGAAGGACAAGGCGCAGTCCCTTCTGGAGGCCAGAGCTGCAGTGTGGGAAGGGCACAAGCAAATAGTATGTGGGAAATGTCCTACCTTAGCAAAGTTAAATGCTAAATGTCTTCTGTTTCTCTGCCTGTCTGTGTAAACAGCTAGTTATGGTACAGAGCAAATTAACAACATAATCCACACCAGTCTTCGCTGCCAGTTTTGTTTTTGGTTTTTTTTTATCTCTGTGATATGCCCCAAGCCCCTGCATGATGTGTGGCATGCCATTGTCTGTTTAAGAAAGGACAAGCAACAGACATATGAGCCGTCAGGAATAAAATATTTTGTGGAGAGGATACAGCTGCTTCTAGTTAAATATCTGCCAGCTGAAAGTGTCTGTATCACCCAGAAAAAGCAGAAGAGGGATAGATTATCTCTGTGGAGCATAGCAATGCTGTTTCTAGCAAATCATTTGTAAATCTAGAAATACACTATACAACCGATAAACCTCCTTTATTTATTGTCCTGAACAAATTACTTATTGTATTTCAATCTCTTCCAGCACTCTAACTCCTTGATTTAATTTTTTATAACTAAACTTATCAGACTGACCCAAGAAATCAAAGACACACTTAAGGTACTAATCTGAAATACGTATTTTGTATAATCTAGTTCTAACTCTGTGATATTTTCCACCCTCACACCCTTCTCTGGAAGGGGCTTATGGTCCTTCACATCTGGAATCTTCCCCTCAGTAACTGATATATTATAAAGGACATCTGTCCTTCTCTTGATCCTAACCGCCACTAGTGGCTGCTAGCCAAACAGCCACCAAAACCAGTAATTTATCCTTACCTCATTATCCTCTCTGAATGCTGAAGAAGTCCTATTCAAAGGCATGTATTTGGAAGATGTGAACCAAATCATAAACAAAGCATTTCACGTTACAGAATATTTTACAACTGTTACATTTTCAAAGAATTCTGCTGTTTAGGGTTAGGCAGGGCTGGGTCAGTAAAGGTCTTATACTCTTAAAGAGACCTACCTTTGAGTGAGGGCTGCAGAACAGTCTGTAAGACTTTTCAGCTATATAGGAAAAGTTGGGTGAAATGTATGGAGTTGCAATGTTAATTTCATACCTACCCTAGAGCTCAGCAACGCAGGGCCTCTCGCTGAAAACCTGACAAAGCTGCAACCTCGGTACTTCATTAAGGGATTAGGAGCAATGTAATCACTCAGATGTTACAGGAATCTCCTAGGATACAGAAGAGCTATTTGAGCTTGCATGTCCCAGCCTCAAAACAGAAGACAGCTGTCTCTCTAAGGAGCACTGTCCTGTCAAGCGTCAAAGCCATTCTTGGAACTGATATTTGCCTCAGCTGCGGAGAACACCTGAAACAGGAAGGAGGCACCTCTGAGCAGTGATTTTTCTGAAATAAGAGGTTTTACCATGTTAGAGCCTTTTCAGACTTTAAGACTCTCCATTAGCTCTTTAAACATGTTTGTTAGCCAACTTTTTTTTATGTGTAGGGTGTTATTGATTAAAAACTATTCTAAATAAGTGTTATTTCCTTTCCTGATCATCTGTCACGTTTTGCTTGGCCTTTTACAATACCATATTATTTTTCTGTTTTTTCTTTTTTTCTTTTTTTTTTCTTTTGTTTCTTTGCCTTTTCATTTTTTCCACCGCTGAATAGTTTCTTTAACAGAATTTTGATTTTTATGGCACATGAAATCAGCAGTTAGCTGCATTCTGATTAAACTATTCTCACTGAGATACTAGGGCTGTCTTTACAGTCGCCAGTATTGCTGGTGAAATCAACACACTCCCTGCCCTCCTTAATTTAATCACAGAGGTATTGCTATAAAAATGCTCAGACTTATACAGCTGATTCAAGTTCATTGCAATGACATCAGCTATATAGGTGTCAAACTGCACCTACACAGATGTGTAACCCTTCCAGTGAAAACTCACAGGAGATACTGATACAGTTGGGCTGGTAAGTGCTATAAACAGACAACATCCATTTTGTATTCAGCCTTCAGAAGAGGGCTTTTACAGTACTGGAAGGCAGTAGGATTCAGTATTTCTATGTTTATATGAATCTGTCTCCCTCTGATAACTGACAGTTTTGAAAACAAAAAAAGAAAAAACTTTGGTTTTGCATGTTTAACTCTGAAAGCCTGTATATTTCATATCTGCTTAGGGAGTACAATATTCGTGATAAAATGAACTCAGATTTCTCTGCTGAGGTTGAATGTTACTGATGATGGATATTTTACTGGAAAGAGACATATATAGCACCAGTGACCTAAATATTCCGTATAGGGACTACATATTTTCTTGGTCAAAGATAAAATATTAGTTTTAATTCTAATGCAACATGTTGAAATGCAGTTAATAATATTTAATTATTTGAGATTTGACAAGTGGGTAACAAACTCCTCTCCTTGCATTGCCAGTCAACTGCTCTGTTCCCATAAGGCTTTCATGGACTGATAGGCTTTAAAGTCAGATAATGTACTACATCTTTTGGTCTGACCTCATAGCTGATGCAGTAGCCAATAACTTGTGTTTGAGTACAATATACCTGTTGAAAACAGGTTAATTTTTTATTTGGGTGAACCCACAGTAGGCAGCTCTTGTTGATCTTAGCCAATCCCTCCTGTTCCTATGCTGGAGATCATTTGTCTCTCTGTGGGGTCCACACAACTTCTGGCAGGGGCCAGGCAGGAAGTAGAGACATTGATATTATTTTTCCTCTTTTTTCTAACCTGCGTAATTTTAGTGATTCTTTAGTGAAGAACATGGTCCAGCAGCTGTTTATATTGGAGGTGGCTGCAAGCTGCAGCACAGGGATGGTGAAAAGCTATTGAGAAATGAAAGATATTAGGAATGTAAGAGGGGAGATGAAGAAAGGTTTCTTCTGTAGAAAATGCAACATTGATCTAATGTTATTCTTCAAACAGGGTCTATTCTAGGCTGTGTCTCTGAGTTTGTATTAGTACATTTTCAAGCACTTTCTAGCTGTTGTGTCAGAAACAATGACCTATATTTCTATTTTATCCTAGATTTTATACTTTCCTTTTTCATTATATTTATATCGATGTTTATAATGTGCGTTTCATTGACAAACATTTAATAATGTTGTTCTAAAAGCCTTCAGCCTTACATAACTGATTACTATGCTGTGATAAAACACAAAAGAGGCAGTGGAAGGTATTGCAATACTTTTAAAGTGCCTCCAATAGGCATTTGAAATAACTGAAAACAAAACATACGTAGATAACCATAAACATACAATGGTAATTCAATTTAAGATACTATTGAAAAGTCAGTGAGAAAATTAATAACTCTGTATTTGATGTGCATTTGTATGGTGTACCATGGCAGTGGTAAATGTATTGCAATGGAGAGGGCTTTTATTTCCTATTAAACAAGTTCCTGTCTGGACTCCTTTGCTTGTCTCCTTGGTTTTGATCATATTGAAATATTTCATTTTGACTTTGACTTTTGCTTCAAATTGTATTGACTTTGCTTAGTCTAATATAAATCATTATTTGTGTTCAGTATTGAGTAAAGACTTATCTGTATCGATGTATGCCAGACTGACCATTATTAAATAATACATTCTCTAGCATCTTAGATGATTGGTTTTGTTTTAGAATGTCAATTTTTCCTTACAGTCTAATGTTAGATCTTTGGATCTTAATTATAATTCATAATAAATACACATTTTGAAATGTATATCTTAATTCTCATTTGGAAGGAGTGTTTTGATTTCTATTGATGAGGAAAATAAAAACAGTTCCCACAGGGCTTTGAGGTTACACTACTCTTTGTCAAGACTTTCATGGAAACAGGTTAGTACATTGTCATATTTTTAAAGGTAATTTTGTAAATGGAATACAGCCAGTTAAGTTAGACTTATGTAGGCCAGTAAATCTGGACACTTCCTGAAATCCTTTGGCACTTTAATATTGCAGCTATAGTGATCCTGTTACATAGGACTATCTCATTTTACATGAGTTTTGGAATACAATAAATAACTTGAAAATGAATGTCATAAATCCACAAATTAAGTGGAAATTCAAACTAACATTCACAGAAACAAAGGAACTTCTCTGATTTTCATCTGACGTCATACCCAAGTTGCACGTTCATTCTCCAAAGTATAGGCAGAAGGTTTCACTTAAAAATATAATTACTTGTATATTGGCAACATGATTCTTACCCTAACCTAATTTTCAGAAACATCTGAGTCATCTTAACAGGAACTATTTAAAAAGTCTACTAGAAGCAGAGATCCAGCTCTTTCTAACAGAGTTACCAGCAAAGCTGCATTATTGTTAAAAGAGGACTTGATTATTTGCTGCTTTTCTCCTTTCTGCTGTAGTCCTTTATACTGGCACTGGAGCCACACATTTCTGCATCATTCAAGAATATTTTCTGGGGGAAGAAAATCTGTCATTCCCTCCACTGTCTTCCCCCTCCACACACTGCATCATTCTCCAAAATACTGTATTGAATGACTATAGTGGTTTAACCCCAGATGGTGTAAGTACCACACAGCCGTTCACTCATTCCCCCCCAGTGGGATGGGGGAGAGAAAAGGGAGAGTAAAAGTAAGAAAACTCTTGGATTGAGGTAAGAACAGTTTAATAGGGAAAGCAAAAGCCATGCGCACAAGCTAAGCAAAACAAGAGATTCATTCACTACTTCCCATTGACCCGCAGGTGTTCAGCTATCCCCAGGAAAGCAGGGCTCCATCACACATAATGGTTGCTTGGGAAAGACAAATGTCATAAGTCTGAATGTCCCTCCCTTCTTCTTCTTCCCCCAGCTTTATATGCTGAACATGACATCATATGGTGTGAAACATCCCTTTGGTGTTGGGGTCAGCTGTCCCATCTGTGTCGCCTCCCAGCTTCTTGTGCACCCCCAGCCTGCTCACTGGTGGGGTGGGGTGAGAAGCAGAAAAGGTTTTGACTCTGTGGAAGCACTGCTCAGCAGTAACTAAACATCCCTGTGTTATCAGCACTGTTTTCAGCACAAGTCCGAAACATAGCCCCATACCAGCTACTGTGAAGAAAATTAACTCTATCCCAGCGAAAACTAGCACAATGATTCTAGCACAGGATCTGTCTGATTATTTGTCATTCATCAAAACATCTAGAGATTGCTGTGATTAACTCCTGGTCATGTCTGTGCTTGTAGAGCTGGGTGATGCTTTTAAGATCTGCCCATATTTCCTCATTCCCACTCTATGCCAGCCCTGGTCTCAGTATCACTTTTCTCCAAATGTCTTTCACAGCAAAGGAATAAGAGGAAGTTGGGAAAGACAACTCATTTTAGATCTTCACTATGAGTCACCAAAGAAGCAGTTTCCAGCAGAGCTGTCAAAATATAGATACCATATTTTTCCTCTTTCTCCCCTAAAAAAATCCGTAAGATTTGGACCCCTTAATCCCTGAGCTTCTTAGTGAAAAAAAAAATATTCCATCTCTAGTAGTTTTCAAAGCACCCAATTTGTACGAAAGAGAAGTACTAAATAGAAGTGGAAAAGGATTGCTCTCAGAGTACCTCATTCTAATGCTAGGAAGGCTGCATACTAAATGTATTGTAAATTGATTAACTATCAGAATGATCCATATAAACATCCTCCAGTAGTCTGAAAATTAAATATGCTTGACCATTGATCTGCCAACAGTAGCCTAGATCTTAAACATTCTGTTAGAAATTACATAGTTTAATTTGTATGATTTGTTTTGTGTATTCTTATTTACTGATGGAGTCTAGCGATTTGTCACAGGAAAGCCATATGGCAGCCATAAACTTGAACGGATTATGTTCAAGAATTTTCAGCTCCAATCTGAAGTAAGGTAAGTTTCTATGTCATGCAGATGTATTCTTCAAGTTGTTAGATTGCTTTCTAGGAAATGCCACATGTTGTATTTTCCACACAATGTAGGTTTTGTCCTCTAGTTAGATGTATTGGCAAACTAAACAGACACCTTTTTATGCTGCTGCTGCTGCAGAATCTTTTTTCACTGCTCTCTGCAGTTCTATTCATACATGAGATAAAGCATATCACCTCAGCCCTCCTCAAACAATGTATTTCCTTTTTAAGTGTCTGCTTTGAGTATGCAGATTCTCTTGAGCAGTAGCACACTAATAGCTGCTGATAAAATTATACCTATGGAGGAGTAAAACTATTCTTTTTCTCCTTCATTTGTATTTTTATTAACATAGATGATGTTATACTAGTATGCCTTGTGTTGTCACCTTTACAAAACAACTATGTAGACACTGTAGACTCTTCCCACACTGTTTAAAAATCATTCAGTTTATCTTCTAGACACAAAGTAACCTTTTTCGTATGAGGTTGTTCTTACAAGGTCTGCCAAAAATTCTTACCACAGATAAATCTTTTATATTTTTCCACTGTATCATCCTTTTAACAATCATTAAGCTTGTATATATCCATTCTGATGATGCTTTAGGGATGCCTTTAATTCCCAAAATGTTAGACAAAATGCAAACAGAAGGTTCTTAGCATATTTGCTTCCAATTATTTGACATTCTGGACTAAAATAATTTACTTTTTCATTGTGAGAAGATGATTATGGCCTCTGCTAGAAGTTAAGCATGTAATGAGTTAGCTTTTCCACATTTTCTCCAAAATATGTAAATTCTTTTCCATTTTGAGAGGCAAATTCCAGAGAAACTTCCAAATGATAAGTACCTAGATGAGAAACAATACCGGTAGAACAATAGCATGAAATATATGCTAGATAATCTCCATGAATTATGTTTGCTTTGGATGTACAGATTAAGTAAAAGTTTTGAAATTTAATGGACGGTCTATTTATTTTTTTACTTTCTTTTTGCTACTGTTTTCTAACAAAGGAAAGGAAGTATCTTCCTTTATAGGACTTTCAATACTCCAGGAGGAAAAATGTGAGTTACTATTCCTATATATAGAGAGGACATTAGGAACAATGTACCTCCTCCTGTGAAAAAACTCATAGTATTTTTAACAAAGAATGTATTTCATAAAGGATTATAAACTCAGTACAAGATGCCGCATACAAAACAGTATTTGAAATGCTGTAAGGGGGCACCTGGTATCTGCTGATATTTCACCTATGTAACTTCCCTGCATTATCTCTGTTCATGTGTCGATACTGCTCTAAACTATGAAAAATACGTTGATATGGCACAGTGCATACCTTTTGCACAGGATTCATCTGACTAAAGGTGGATTTTCATTTGAACTTGCCATCCTTGTCCACCATGTCTTCCATGGAGATATAGCCAATATATTTAAGGGGTAACTACAGTAATGTATCTCACCAACATGTGTATCTAAACCAGATCATTTAACTCAATCACACACACCAACAGTGACTATATCTCTTCACTGAATATAAAGGGAACCTAATGAACGAACAGACATCTTAGGTTAGCTGAATCTTACCTGTTTTCACTAGTGCTGTAACTTGCAGTAACTTCATCTGTCCTTTGACTTCCAGGAACAAAAAGAAATATTTGGGAAAGCTGTGGAAAATAACAAAGAAGATGGAAAAAATGAATGTTTGGGGAAAACTTCCTGATTAAGAAAGAAGATGTTACTGACAATGAACAATGGAACTAGCCAACAGCAATGGCATAATTCGTATTGTTTAAATCTTCTACTAGAAAAAATCCTAAAATAGTGCTGAAAAATTCGAGACTTTCTTGGAAATGGCCCCTTATTTATCTCTGACTGCTAAGTACCTGAGCAAGAATGAGTAATAGTGGGCTGTCAAGCATTTAACAGAGAGAATGATAGCTCAATAGAATCAACAACCCTCAAATTTTAGTTTATTTTTTTTAAGGAAATTTCTGGATATGTGAAATTAAGTTAGACTGAACAAGTGTCTCTGTCTTCCTTACAAACATTACAAAGATTACTGACTGGAAGTTAGCATGGAGAAACTTTCTCTCACAGTCCATTTTACCTAAACATTGTACTGTTGAAATACAGCCTGGAATTCTTCACTGAAACACCAAATCTGTGTTTAAGTGACACAATTAATAGGGATGTTAATACTATTTAATTTCATGAGCTAGTATCTGCTCATGTTCTTGTTGGCATGTGGCAAATAATAGAAATTACAAGTTTCTCCATACAAAAGGATTATGGAGCTGAAGATTTTCGCATGAAAACAAGTGGGAATATTTTGTGTAAGTGAAAAACAGAAAGTCTGCAGGACTGGAGAGTATGTTGACACACAATTTAAAAATAGTGCCTTTTTTCCGGCCTAGTTACAAGATTTACTCTTCAGAAGCACTGAAAGTCGGAAATTTGTAGAGAAGAACAGTAAAAAGGTTACTGTATAGGAAATACAGATGTGGGATTTAAAGTACAAGGGTAAAATAGCACCTTCACAGAAACTGCTCAGCTGAAATTTAAGTGATTTGTTAGATAGCAGTTCTTGGCCTCATAGGTTTCAACACTAGGGGAAATAAAAAAGAGGTTGGTAGATGGGCTAATTTACATCTCTAAGGTGATGTATCTTTATGTCTGAGTTAATTAAAAGTTCTTCTGTTGAAAGAAAGATGTGCTTTGAAAGTTATTGATATTTAATATGATGATGTGTTTTTTGACTGGCAAAAGGAACTTAGCTTTGTATGATATACTGTCCTCAAAAATTTACTTTGAGGCAAAATAAAACATGAAATTGAATTTTTTTTTAAACGATTCACTCAAGCAAATGAAAATGCTGAATTATGTAAGAGCATGTGTGTCTTTTGTCTTGGCAATAAATGAATGGGATTTGTAAATGGAAAAAAAAGTGCTTAGCTTTGAAAATGGAGGGCCCAATTTACAAAAACCTTTTATATAATCTGTGCAAGTGTACTTAGTCTGCTGAGAATGTGTGCTGGAAGTGGTTGTGGTCACAGTCCTGCTGCTGCTTATGTACTGATTTCCAGGGCTCAGTTCGAATGTGTGGACACAGCTTTGTTGTTTATTCCATCTAGTGCCAGAAAAGTCCAGGTCTCTGATCACTTCAGTGTCATGTCTGCTTCTCTCACTAAATGTCTTAGTCACACTAAAGCCTCTGGAAAGCAATCTTTAGGCAACTGAATTAAGCTCTTTCAAACCTCTCTGGCTCTTCCAGTGGCTGATTCAGTCCTGTGTAATGGGCCCTCCTAGAGCTTAAACTGTCTGTAGACCCTCAGATCTAGGTGTGGGTGGTACTGAAGATGCATATAGATTATGCCCTCTCTGTACAGGAAAACAATGTCATTTCTGGTTCAGAACTGTGCCTCATTACAAAACTTGCAGACTTCATGGATTTAATCTGATTTCAAAATGCATTTCTGCATTGGACTTCATGGGAGTCAGCCTGGTCTCAGAATGAGGGCTATATAAATCAAAGGACTGTGCCACTCTGAGTCAGCACGGCTAGAAGGAGCGGCAATCCTTGTATACACGATTTGGGGCTTATATTATTCATAATTGATAAACCTGTTTCTAAATATGTGTAATGAATGATCAATTGTTATCCAGTCAGAGGTGGCTGGAAGCCTTATAATTGTGTTCTGACTGGCATAGTGATAGATGAAACTTTTACTGTAAGTGTAAATCTTGCCTTATCTTGGATGTAGGTATTTTATATTAATTTACACCAGCTATAGGAGAATGCAACCCTGGCATTTTATTCTGACTTTGGAGCAACTTTGTAACCACATGATGTTTGCTTTAATCATCACAAATGACACGGGGAACTAGCGAATCAAGTAGTTCATTCTGGTAGATTTGGGGCGTTTTGTTTGAGTTTTTTTTCCTTATTTTTTTTCTAATAATGAACCTGGACCTCAGTCATACATGATGGCTACTTCTATACTAGTAAACTAAGAAGTGTTAAGGAACTTTCCTGGGCAGTGGAACTTGGGTATTTACGTTATCAAATTGTAAGAAAAGTCCTTGACATCTTTTTGGCCTATAACAATAATAATTATCAGGCATGGATTGAGATTTAGCAGAGAATATTCAGTAGAAAAGTTAGATGCTACTCTTTTTTGGAGTCTGTGAAAGTTTAATAGGAAAGATATAGCTGCTTGTCAGATAGTGGCCTCAGTGACAGTGAATAACATAGAAATTGTCAAAAACAGCTAAAAAATATAGTTCAGTTGTCTTTTGCTACTGATCTTGATTTATTTTTTGACAGGTTTAGAGTCATTGCCTTTTAAAATTTATCTTACAGCATGATGAAAATAGTGACAGTCATGAGGTCTGGTATTTTGTTTGCATGTTTCTGTGTTTGCAGACTTTTCTATGCAGATTGAAAGCTGGTTGACCAACATCAACCCTAAATGCCAACATAGGGACCCATAGCGTAGTAATATTCCCAATATAGATTTCTATCAATTTTGTTATACTTGAAAATATTTACTTCTAATAACAACTATGTCTTTCAAATTTGTGCTTTCATATCAGCACACTCATTAAACATTACACTTTTCCCCAAGAATACCTGTTCCTCCTGCTATCATCTTTGGGACTAGACTTTTTCCAGAGGGCCTTTCAGAAGTCCAACTGAATTAGATTTAACAATTCTTTATCCATTACTGTTTCAATTATTTTGAACAAAACAAAGCTTAAGCAGTAGAATTTACAGAAGCTCTGCTGATTTCTATTGTATTACAAACATTTATGTGTTTTATAAGTCTCTTTAGATGTGTTTTCAACTAATTTACCTAATACTGTAGTCATGTGCACTGGTCTGTAGTTTTCAGGCTCACCCCAAAAAAAATAAAGATGGCTACAATACTGGCTACCCTCCAGTCTATTAGCACAATAGTTGAGATTAATAAGAAATTCTCAATTTTTTTGTCTGCAATTCAGTCATTTTGACAGGGATTTTTCAAAGGTCGCTAATGCAGTTAGGTACCCAAATCCCATTAACATTTAGTGAAAAATGTACATTGTACTCCTAATTTTCAGTCATAAGTGCTCCTTGGTGAATGCTGTTTCATTCTAGTTACACAATACTAAGAATTCACAGTTTGGCATAGCACCTTCCTTTTTAATACAGAATCACTTTGGCTACATCAGCAATGAAACATAATGCAGAAATAACAAATTATTTTATTTGTAAAGCATAAATTGGTAATAATAGTGTGGTCAGTTTAACACTACCCTGAACCAGCCATGGACTTAACCCCTTCCATTTCATGCTAATTACTCAGTTCTGTTCAGCATTACTTGTCATTAACTTTGTTAATCTTTTGCATGTTCCTCTTTGTTGCCTATAAAGGACTTCCTTCCATCCTTTGTAGTCTGTTAATCGCTGTTCAGTTGTTACCTTATGATGCCAATATTACCTGCATGTACCGCAGCAGTTCCAACCTGTTGCCTTCTACTGCTTGCTTTTGATTTAATGCTTAATTTGACTTAAGTTCTGAAGTTTGGACTAGACCTAGAAACCTGGAGTTCCAACTCCACTCTAGGTTTTTTAAAGCTTATTGATAGTTGCCTGAGTTCACCTAGGTACAGCATCTTTTCTAAAGAAGCCAAGAGATACTTGAACAACATTACAAGGGATCTTATAAGTCTGTATTGAATAACAAGGTACAGCAGTAGAAGATAAAACTGGGGCATAATTTAGACTAGCTTTTACAACGCAGGAAAAAAAGAAAAGAAAATCTTCAAAAATAAAAAATTAAACTTTCTACTGGAGAGCACTTTGCTTGTTCAGAGAACTTCAAAATCATTTGGAAAAATTCTGTTACACAGATGATTGCATGTGACCACTCTAGCTATAAGACACTGAAAATGCTGATCAAGACATATTGGTGGAGTGGATATTGAAGTTAACATTGGCATTCCCAAGATCACATGAGAAAAAGCTGCTTAGGTTTACATCTTACAATTAACACACCACCATACAATAAAATTTGACATTAAATAACCATTATCCTTTGTGACCATTAATAAATCACACAGAAAAAGTATAACTTCCAGATCTCAGCCTGAATAGTCAGAAACAGAATTGGAAAAATGTCTTTTTTTTTATTTTATTATTTCCTTAAAGTTATTAGTTTTGACACAGAGATTCTAAGGAAGTCTTCCTAAGTCTAGGAAGAACCAACTTTAATTCTATTAATTAATATTATGTACAGTAAGCAATATTCAAAACACAAGCTGATGTTCTCTGAAATATAGTATAACTATTTGCAACTTACATAACAAAAAACAGAGAATGACTATTTCCTCCACATGAATTTTCACCTACTTCTACTCTCACAATGTTACTTTTAAGTGGTTGCTAGTTTGGTAAATTATTATTGTGTTGCATCTAAATAGAACAGTGTATTTTTTTCTCTGATTTACATTGTTTTGGTGGGAGAAAAGAGGATCAGGAGTTCTTAACTTCTGATCAGAAATAAAAACAAGTTCTGAATTATAGGTAAGATATTGCTTTTCTGCCAATATTCTTCTCAGTAAGAATAGACTGAATTAAAAAAGTAGTATTTGGTCACAAAATGTTTAACATAGAATGTTTGAAAAAGATTACTCAGAGGCTTCAGAGTGTCTGTAAATATATATTCTTGATCAAAATTTGTATTTTTAATATTTTTATGATCTTGTTTCATAATGCAGTCAGAAGTGTGCCTGCAGCTACTTTACTGGTTTCAGTATAAACCAGAGAGAAAAGTCAAGGAAATAACTTCCTGATTCCTATTCCAATATGATTAGAACAAACTGCAACTACTGTTTTTGCAGGTGTTTCACAGAAAATTTCTGGCCCACATTTATCAATATTACATATTAGAAAACTAAAATCCACTGAGGTCAAGAGGAGCAGTTTTTACCATGGACTTTAACAGAAACAGGATTGGCATCTGATCAAGCTAGAGAACACATAAGAGTAAAAATGTGTCGTCTTGAGGACCAGAAGTTTTGACAAAATAGGTTATTTTTTAAATATGCCCATTTGTGTGACTCAACAACATTTGTATACGTTAAAGCTGGATTTGAAACACTGAGGGACAGTTGTTGTCAACCTGAAGTAATTTGAGAATGAATCTGTAAAACATTTGTCTATCTTAACTTGTTTTACGAACCTTGCAAAAATCTGTTATTTAGCCTATAACCATTGTGTGATATATATGTAATATATAGCCTACAAACTATTGTAATTTTTTTTCAAGATCCTTGTGTTTTCTAACATTGGAAGATTTACATCCTATAGAATGCCTTTATTAAAGTAAACAAGGCTCCTAATAAAATATTATGGGTTTACAGATGTGAGATACAAAAGAACACTTTGTTTCCTAATTTTTTAATTCATATTTGTTCTGCTTGAACAGAAGAATATTTTAATTCTATGCTAAAGAAAAGAGATACTGAAAAAACCCCAACCTAAGTGCATTCATTACTGCTGAAATTAAGGCTTAAATAGGGAGAAAACAGTAAAATTAAATTGAATGTTAAAATGTTATTTCTCTGCATCTGTGTCCAAATTTCTATTTTAAATATTGGTTGCAGAAGCCAAAGCAAATATACGTCTGTTTTGCATTGCAAACTGATGTGACATGTTGATCAGAGTGTTTAATCTGTTTTGGACACATGGAATGCCAATCACCAGGATACTTAGATGCTGTTGTAATGCCTAAGAGTGTTGAAGATTTGTGCTATGATGCTTAACCAACTGCGTATTGAATTTGTGTTGCAGTGTTATTCCAATGAGTGCCAGATTGTGTCATATACAAAAGCTTCAGCTCTGTGATTGCTATATCCAGCACCTACATAGGCCTTTAAGTTTCTAAATGCATATGTAAATGCATTATTAATGGTAAAAATTATCTCCTTGTTTTGGACGTACAAATAGCACAGTATCGTAGTCAGACAAAATGTATATATTTATACAATTTCTCTCCTCTCTCTCTTAGCATGCATGCCTGCAAAACCAAAGAAATCCTGGGATTATCTGTCAGACTGAAGGAAACATCATTTTGAATGATACCAAATTTTCTTTCCACATTAAAATATTAGTAAAAATCTGTGCTTCCTTCCTTCCTTCCTTCCTTCCTTCCTTCCTTCCTTCCTTCCATTCTTCCATTCTCTTTTCTTCCTACTGGAGAAATTGAAGGTCAGTTCGTAGTTGTTACCCTATGAGAGTCTTAACAAATAGTTCTTCCAGTAGAGTGGAGGATGAAGTGCTGTTGAAATCTACTGTTATCACGTCTGGGATCCCAGTTTATTTTAGATCCTTCTACCACTTTCTGTTAATGTGACTTAGGAACATAGAAGTAAAATGGACTCTCTTGGTCAGCAAGTCCAGACATCCTGCTTGTGAACAAACACTCTCAGCAATGGTATCCATCTTATGCTATTTATCTCTGTTTTTTTCTTTCTGTTACTTCTTTCTTATTTTTCATACAAGCCCCTTGCTTTGAAAAACATGCACCTCCTTCCATTGTTTTATTTTGCTTACTATTCCCCCATTGTATTAAATGCTTTGGTAGCTTTTTTCTGCTATTTTGACCCCTCTTTTCTCTCCCTTCCAAGTCCTACAGTAAGAATGCAACAATCAGCCCCACAAAGTAATTAAAAACTTCTATATGGTAGAGCCCTGAGAAACAATCGGCCTAGACAGTTAATCTGAAGTTTTATTCCCTTTTGGGAATTTGCTTGACTGCTATTTGATAGCAATGATAGCCAAAAGGCTAATTCCAAAGGCAAGTTTGGTCTCAGCAGTAGAGCTTTACTCTGAAAAGGAAGCATAAAATTGACAGGGTAAAATTCTGTGCTCACTGTATCTCTGTGAAGTTAGACTTGCTGTAATCAGCTGACAAAGAAGATCAGGCTGGACTCAGAATTGCACGGAGCTCTCTCCTTTTCCTGCCATCATCATGTGTAGGAATAAAGGGAATAGGGACACCACGAGCAGGCGGTGGATGTCACAGTTGCTAGGGAATGACTGGGTCCCCACTGAGGCCCTGTTCCACAGTAAAGCTAAGTGAGCAGGATGTGGATGTGACATGTTAAACTGGTGGACAGGACACATAACAAATGAGAAAAGGTGAAACTTCAAAGGTACCTGATGAGACATTTCGGGGGAGTCTTGTGAGGCTGACAGTACCCATGTCACAGAATCTGTTGTACTGTATAAGGCTGCGATTACCTAGGTAACGGCATCAGAAATAACAAACTTGGATATGGATGAAGCAAAAGTGAGATCAATAGGAAAAAATGTGTTTATTTAGGAGGATACTGGGGTGAAGAAAAGACAGTAAAGAGCTGGCTCAAAACACAGGAGGGGTAATGAGGTATGTGTATGATGCTGTAAGAGTACCTGTGGATAGCCTCAAGCTTGATCACTGAAGCCTAATCAGGACAATAAACCACCCTGATCTGACAATACCACAACAGTCAAACCTGCTTTAACAGTCATGATGACTCAGGTGGTGGTGGTTTCCCTGGCTAGAAGGATACCACTCAAGCAAGTGAATCAAGCCTCCTGGTATCACCATGCTGGTGCCCACTCCTGGCCTGGAAACATGGACAGATCCCTTCTCTTCCAAAGAGCAAAGATAAGTGATTTACTTCCCAGCTCTGTCATACATATCCTGTATGACCTTTAATACGCTGCTATCTGAACTGCTCTCTTTTTTTCTCATGCTTTATCTTCTTTCAAGCAACATCACTTCAGTGTGTGAACTGATCTCTTTCTAGATATACAGTCATATGGATCATTTATCACTAGTGGCTCAACAAGCTCAATTTCTTCATGATTTTATTTAACATGCGTGCTGATAAATTAGATCATCCCTGATGTCTGCAAATCTCCGCCACTCCAGATCTTAATCTCAGATCACCTTTTCAACCTCATCATGTTAGATATACTTGTGCAGTTAGAATCTGCCTAAATCTAGGAAACAAATCCTCTTCTACAAAAAAGGAAAATAAAAAACTATGATTAGGAATTATTCAGTGTCTCAGTATTTGGGTTATGAACAAATTTTTCTTTAAGGCACTTGTATTTAATAAAAATGTTGATTTTCTGACTTTGAAAATCAGGGCTTTGAGAGACGTTTCAAGTTAGTCACCCAAAGTAGAAATATTTAATCATTAGTGACTTTGTTCTATAATTCATCTCAGTTTCCTAAATAGTACAGAAGAAGTAAATTAAAATGGATTAAATCACTCTATTGGTCTCAGCTATATTCTCTTTAAGTGTAAACAAGATTAAAGAATAATTGAGTATATACTTCTGAGTAACATAAAAAGTTACGACCACCATTCTGAATGTAGATATGGAATTAATTTATTGAGGAAGCCATGTGACCTTTTTGTACTTTCACTTTCTGAAGTGGAATTGAGCTTGGACTGGAACTGAAATCACAAATGAATTCATGCTTTAAAACTTTTTTTTTTTTTTAGTGTAATGCAAAGAATCATTTCAGGGTCTCAGTCACCAGAAATGAGTAAATTTGGAAACCGATGGTATCTCTTGATCTATACAGATATCTGTCTTACTTAGATCATCTTTTCAGAGGTAATGAGGAAGATCATTAAAATTGTCTGATCCTCTCCATAAGATTTTTATGGCTCTGATCAAGTGACTTGGGAGCATTATGTTATGCTTGAGGGGGTAAATGGACTCTTTGTTGCTATAGTTTTATTAATTAAGCCTGCTAGAATTCTTGGAGTCTTTTACTGTATCCATATTGCTTGCAAACACTTTAATTTATTTGAATGTGTATATGTTTTCAATGTAAACTTTGTTTCCTTTTCCTACTTTAATCCTAGAATAGGTTTTGCCTCCAGGAAACAAAAAGCAAAATGAGAAAGCCCAGATTTCTGGTTCAATAAATTGTTTGGATAAGTTTATACAAACTACCCTTCTTCAGCTGGTTGAATTTGGAACACTAATTTGAAATATCTTGGAAGAAAACTGTGGATATTTCCTGTTTGTGCAAAGTCACATTCAGAAATCTATAAGTTTACATATTTTAAATATTTTCTGACATGTACACATACAAATTGTCATATAGAAAATTATATGACCACTAAAGTTGGAGAATTTCCAATATTTTTCTTTGTTTGTTTGTTTGTTTTGTCAAAAATTCTACTTAAAGTGAAAACTTTCAGGAGGTAGACTAACTTCAGAATGAATTAAATTTCTCACTAAACTGACTCAGTCAGCACAGAGTTGTTAAAAGCCTAGGGGTCTGTGTGCTTGTATAAGATATATAAAGATGAAATTCAAGTTTGTGAGTCTGCCTGGAAAACTAAATTGCAATACTGACCACTAACTGGCTGTAGAGGGGTAAACCATTCTGAATATTTGCCATTGGAACCTTTTGTATATGTACCTAAGTAATTATTATAGCAGGATTCGTACTGAATCTAACTCTCACAGACCATAGTGTGCTCGAACCATGGACAGTTTTGTTGCTGATGAGGGCAAGACTTTGGGTTTTGTTGAGTTTGTGTGACATCATTTTCTTGTTCTGAGAACATTCATAGAATGGAAAAGCTATATTTTGTTCAAATCTAATGACAATATGTTATTCGTTACCACAAAACAGAATGCTATCCTGTTGGTAATTCCTGAAAAAAATGGTGTCCAAAGGTGGTGGGACAGTTCCTGGCCAGCAGGTCGCTGCCCTGCTCCCTCCCTGTGGAGCTCTCTCCATTCTTTCCTCAAATACCCATAAAATCAAAGTAATTTTGGGAAAGAAAGCCTTACCTATTCCCACACAGGAAATGCATTTGCATGCTACACACAGATTTAAATTTAAAAGAAAAAAAATCTGCAGCCTGCACAGTGCATTTTTTCTTAATTTAAAGCAGAATTCTGTGACCAGAGGCATGGAGTGCATTTTTCACTTAGCAGCTTTGTTTCAATGAGGTCAGAGCTGATGGCTCCACCTTTTGTTTCCTTTTTCGTTGTTTGCATCCTACACACTTCACAAATAGCAATTTCATAAAATAACTTCATAAAATAACACACACTTCAGTAATAGCGATTTCAGTCATTTGGAGAGCTAGTCATATGAAGAAAATTCTCCTTTTCTTAAAGGAGTGAACATTTTCACATCTTCTTGAGTGCTGTTTAAATGAATTGCTGTATGCACCCTCAGCAAGTTTGCTGATGACACCAAGCTGTGTGGTGTGGTGGACACGCTGGAGGGAAGGGATGCCATCCAGAGGGACCTTGACAGGCTTGAGAGGTGGGCCCATGACAACCTCACAAAGTTCAACAAAGCCAAATGCAAGGTCCTGCACATGGGTCGAGGCAATCCCAAGCACAAATACAGGCTGGGTGGAGAATGGCTTGAGAGCAGCTCTGAGGAGAAGGACTTGGGGGTGTCGGTAGATGAAAAACTGAACATGGGCCAGCAGTGTGTGATCACGGCCCAGAAGGCCAGCCATATCCTGGGCTGCATCAAGAGGAGCATGACCAACAGGTCAAGGGAGGTGATTCTGCCCCTCTACTCTGCTCTCGTGAGACCCCACCTGGAGTACTATGTCCAGCTCTGGGCCCCCCGGTGGAAGAAGGATGTTGAGCTCTTGAAGCAGATCCAGAGGAGGGCCACAAAGACAATCAGAGGGCTGGAGCACCTCCCCTATGAGGACAGGCTGAGAGAGTTGGAGTTATTCAGCCTGGAGAAGAGAAGGCTCCGAGGTGACCTTATAGCGGCCTTCTAGTACATAAAGGGAGGAGACTACAAGGGGGTACTTTTTAAAAGGGCATGTAGTGACAGGATGAGGGGTAATGGATTTAAACTGGAAGAGGGCAGATTTGGACTAGATATTAGGAAGAAATTCTTTCCTGTGAGAGTGGTGAGACAGTGGAACAGGCTGCCCAGAAAAGGTGTGGATGCCCCATCCCTGGAGGTGTTCAAGGCCAGGCTGGATGAGGCTTTGAGCAACCTGGGCTAGTGGGAGGTGTCCCTGCCCATGGCAGAGAGGTTGGAACTAGATGATCTCTAAGGTCCTTTCCAGCCCTAACCATTTGATGTTTCCCTGTTTCTATTCATTTAGTCATATTGAAATAATTTATAGGAGACTTTCTCCCTTCCCCAAATCTAACTCCAATGCTTCCTATTTTGTTTTCATGTTCTTAAGAATTACATGGAAAATAGTTCACTCAACAAAATTTTGGCTGTAGTATGTAGAGTCCATAAACAAAGTGATGAAAGAAATCCATGTATTTACAATGTTACTGAGATTGAAAAAAACCCAAACATAAATTGTAATTTTAACAACATAGGCAAACTTTAAACAACATGAGATATATGTATTGTATTAACATCTCTAACTTTTCTGTAGTGTCATGGTTAAAAGGAAGTTAACATTTGCTCTCTGTCAGATTTTGCTTCTTCCCTGAACGGGGGCTTGGAGTGTCTGTCATTTTGGCTTTTGTGACCATCTTTCACCCTGTAAGTGAGATTCATAAATCTTACAATGAATTTTAAATCCCCAACACTGACGTGTATTAAGTCTTCTTATTTGAGAAATGAGCTTGCAGTTGGAAGTGTAATAACAAGAAAAATAAATGAGTCTTACTCCTAGGACTACAACAGACCTTCAGAAAGACTTCTGTTTTCAGTACAGGATTACTTGGACAAAACCTCAAATCCTTCCCATTTGTGAGGTCACTGGCATTTCATAAATGATTACCCAATGTTCTACTCTGGTAAGAAAAAAAACCTCTCACTGTATTCAGTTAATGTCACTAATGTTTATAAACGAGATTTTATTGCACAAATTTCAAAGAGCCAAAGAAAAGTTGAATAAATGTGTCCTCTAAAATCTAAGCATCTGTTCATCTGTTGCAGTAAACTCTCTAGGAGTGTAAAAGAAATGTCAGGTTCATCATGAAAGACATGACAAACTCAAAATGTGTCATAGTACGAAAGGAATGAGCAAAGGGGGAAATAATTGTGAATTTTTTGTGAACAGACGATGATTTTCTTGAGTACAGACCACCTGAGAGAATACTAGCATGCAATGCAAGTTGTTTCATAAAATCACGTTGGTGACAGTGTTTTCAATAGGTTGACTTCATAGCTAATGAACAATTTCTAAAAGAGTCTATTAGTTCAATTGTTATCCAATGCTAGGCAATACAGTGGATATACTAAATGGCAAATTCTTCTCCCTTAATTATATCACAATGCCAGAACTTTGTAATTATATTTTTACTTTAATTTCAGTAGTTTCATTGTAGATCAGAAATTTCACTTACTAAATGAAAGAACCTCTCTTAAAAGTAGGATTTATTTTTTAAAAAAGAGTAAACTAGACAGCAGTGTTTGAAATTATTTAAATTTTATAAAATGGTGCATATTTTGTGGTAAAACAAGAAGTACTGAACTGACAATCATAGAATCATAGAATCATTAA
>NW_010118182.1:0-554 GCF_000699245.1 Pterocles gutturalis
AGCGAATGAGGTGAATTCAGCCCTCAAAGGAGATGTTCGAAAACTGACGGCAGATTGGATGAGGGCCCGGGAGGAGCTGGAATTGAAGGAGCGGGAATGGCGCAAGGAACGTGAGGTAAGGATAGGCTCCGGGAACGTCGGCCGTGCCGGCAGGGTGGAAGGAGAATGCCTTTTATTTCTGGGCTAGAGAACTTGCTGTGGGAAAGTTGTGGCTCTGTCGAGGGTGCCTTGACGTTGATGGGCAGAAGGCAGGGGTGTGAGATGGAGGAGTGTCAGCAAATGGTGGTGATGGAAGATGCCCACCTGCTGTGCCTGTACTGGTCGGTCTTCCAGGCAAATACTTGCTGTTGCTGGGCACTGTAGGGCAGTCACACGGGAGTGCTGGTCTTTGGAATGGCGCCTAAATCCCCGTCTAGAGCAGTGCAGAGCAGAGAGGTCTGTGTGTTTTCACATTCAGAGTAGCCAAGAGAAGAACACGACGGGCCTCCCTCACCCACAGCCTGATGTAAGGAAATCTGACACTGGTCTTGGAGGGGCTTGTTTTTTTTTTTCTC
>NW_010118183.1:0-781 GCF_000699245.1 Pterocles gutturalis
AGATCTAACAAACAGCAAATACCCTTGAACAGCAAGCCAGGTCACCAGACATTGGCCTCCAAACCCTGAAAGGGCATAGTCTCTCACTACTGTCACTTGCCATGTTCCCCTGTTTCTGCAGCATGTTGCAGGCTCAGCTGGCTCTGAATGCTCCCCAGACAGAGCTTGCAGCCTCTTGCCTCCTGCCAGAGACAAAAACTATTCTGCAGTAGCAGATCTGCCTATGGAGAAAGAGTCATCCGCCTCTTGCCAGACACCACAATATCCAACATTCCTGGTCCTGGGAGTCTCAGTGAGCACATTCTCTGGCTGCTCTTCCTTCTGTGCATTACAGGTGTTCAGGCTCTCATCTTTGCAGCCTTTCTGTGAAGATCTTGTCAGTCTCTTTTTCATCATCCCTTGCGCTAGGCAGCCTTCTCACTTCCTCCCACAGCTCCTTAACTTCGACAGAGCTTCTCAGTCACAGCACACCTTCTACATGAAAGGATGCTGTCTTTACCTGCTCCAGCTTCAGCAAGTGACCACAGCCACTGCCTGCAGCCCCATAACCCATACCCAGAGAGCTGCATCCTTCCTCAGGACTCCAGTCTGGGCCAAGACCTCTTCCATGCCTGGGTTGGTTGCTCAAGTTGGTGCTAGGGGGCAATGCCCACTGATGCTTCACTGCCAATGCTGAGTGCTCACACACTGCACTAATTGTGCTACTTTATTATCAGCTCCACCTTATCACTGGCCATAAACTGACCCACCACGGATCCTGCTGGTATAACAAGTTCAGACT
>NW_010118184.1:0-6870 GCF_000699245.1 Pterocles gutturalis
TTGCTGGCAAGATGACTGTATGAAAACATGATAGTCAGGAGTGACATGAAGAAGGTAAATAAAGAATGATGATTCACCCTTTTTCATATTAGCAGAATTAGAAGAAAGCAAATGAAGACATGTTTTGACCATGCCTTCCATATTGAACTGTGAAATTGATTGCCGAAAGACCTTGGGGATAGAAATGGGTTCAGTAACTCACTTAGATACAGGTATACAACTACACAGTACGCTAGCTCTACTCTCCCTTTGTTGTTTACTACTGTCCCCTTTCAGAGGGAAGATACCCAAATTTTCAGTTTTAATATAGCACACAATGCCTGGTTTGGTGTCCTGTACTGCACTAGCAAGGGGTGGTGTATCTTCCATCTCCTCTAGGAGGCCAGTGAAGTGCTATTTCAGGAATTATTCTGCATGTTATGGACTTCGTTCCTAATAGTTCCTCTGAAGTTAATCTTATGTTCAGAGCAGTGGGAAGCTTCCAGTTACATTGCAACTTCTGGCACAATGCAGTACTTCACCTCCAGTTTTCTACAAGATACTGTCTTGTAATATTTTGCATGTTTTATGATTTTAGGATTGTCTCAGGAATGCTTACAGTGTCAGGACGCATATTAATATTTGTTATTGCAATTTTTCTAACCATTTTTGTAAATTAGTTTAGTGCTTGTGACCAACTTTGACCTGTGTAAGTTTGGAGACAAATTATGGTGAATTTCCAAGAAGAAGGAGGAGAATGGAATGCCTTTTAGGACTGTTTTTCCTAAATATAGGAAAGAAAAAAAGAACAAGATGGAATGAAGCAAAAGGGTTTAGATAAAACATGAAAAAATCAGAAGACTTTGACCATACAGAATCATTACTTATTAAAATTCCATACCTAAATGCAATGACTATATATTAAATGTGTTACATAAGGTATAATTGACCACCCAACCAGGATGGTGGTAAAGACTGGATAATGCTGAAAATTATTACATATACTGTAAATATAGAAAATTCAGTGACAGAAGAACTCATCCCCAGTGGTAAGCATTTGTCTACATTTCGAAAGAAGTGATGCAGAGACAAGACTTTTAGACATTTTAATGGATTTGCATTTTATGTTAGATTATATCTTGGAACAATAAGAATTTACATAGGGGAAATTTAGTCCCAAGGAACACAGAACCTGGTAAATGTGTATCTGACAATGATCCACTCTGTCACAGTAGTTTAAACCATCGACTATATAACATTTAGCTTCAAAAAAGGGAATTACAGGAAGAGCTATGAAAAAGGGCTGAAAGAAGCATTGGAAATGGTAAAATGCTTTCAGGTATCAGGAAGACTGTTTAGAGACACCATGTTGGTGGCCTAGACTAAACCAAGATTGCCTATCTAGAAGAAATTACCAGAACAAGAAAAATATGGTGTGGTTTTAATAGCACAGTAGAGGAGGTTAACAGAATTAGCAGACTACTTCAAAGTTTGAAATCGTGTTCAAATGAAAGAAATATGAAACTGGTGGTATAAATTCTACAGAACTTCTGAAAAATATAAAATGTATTGTATACAATACAAAATGTATTATAAGGATATATTAACACAATATATTTATATTATATACATACACAGAGATGTTATAAAATATAAAAGTACAAAACTGTCAAGTTACATGCAAACCCAGAACATGACAGACCAAAAAATGGATTTTTTGAGGAACACTTGGTAAAACAACTCAAGTCTGTTAAGAACTTTCCCCAAAACATTAGAACTGAGAAAACTAGTAAAATGCCAAATAAAAAATGAGATACAGTAGGAGTAGTCAGGGGGCATAAGACCCATATAGGGAAAAAAAATCAAAGTAATCTTATTTTATTGCCATGAAACAGACAGCCTTAGGTACATTTCTGTTCCAGAGTCTTTCTTTACAGGATACTAGTTTATGATAAACTATGTCCCAAACTGAAGTATTGTCAAAACAGCCATTACAACAAATAAATAAAATTCTTCATAAACCATTAGAACAGAGTTCTAATGTTTCTAACGGAATTCTAGGAATTCTAAAGGGAGTTAAATATGAAATTAGTAACAGTTAAGTAGTGTGTGCAGTATATCACTTGTATTGGCCTTGCTGTCTGAGAAATAGAAGATATTTTTCTAATGCCAGTTACATATTTTTTAAAAGGCATCCAAAAGTACTTATAGATCAGCTACTTTGATTCGTCTGACACACAAATTATGTGAGGCCATAATACATACATGAATGGGTAAACAAGATGGCAAATGTGTTATAATGAGGAATGAATCATGCCTCACAAATTTCTTTAAATTCTCCAAAAAAACCCCAAAAAACTCCATGGAAATCTGTTCCGTGGATTTTAGACAAAGTCCTTCAACAAAAGGTGGTAAAAAATTTAAGTAGTGTGGTACGGGAGAAAGATCTGCTCGTGTACAGAAAACTAGCTAAAAGGCAGGAAACAAAATGGACCGGAGTGGCAGCATTCCCTGGGGCCAGCTCTTTTTTCTTTTTTTTTTTTCTTTTTTTTTCTTTTTTTTTTTTTTTTTCACCATAATAAGAGAGTTTGGCAGAAAGGGTGAAAAGTAGAGTGACAAAGTTTTGTATAGAGTGACAATCAACATTAAACCAAAGGGCAAACAGCTGATGGACTCAACATCAGTTATTTTATCACTTAGGAAAGACTCCTGAGACACTGTTGGTAGGTATTCAAAAACTACTGTACAAAACTCACAGGCAGTCAAAAAGAAAAAAAGAAAAAGAAATATTAGTAACTACTAGGAAGAAGCTGAATAGGAGACCATCATTATGACATTGCATACATTCTTATCCCAAATGTTATGTGTGGTACCAAAGGTACCTATGAAGATAAAGAGAAAAGCAAAATTAAATTCAGAGGTATCAATTGATTCATATTTCATTTCATAGAAAATAAATATAAAAGACCACGACAGTTTAACAAAGAAATTACTTTTGGGCACAGGGAGCAAGGGGAAACAGAAATCTGTTGGATAACTATGAAACTATATGAGGAAGGAGTTAAGGGGACAATTTTTCAGCATTTGATGTGCTAGAGGAAGTAGGGCTACCCAATGATAAGTAAACAAGTTTAAAGCAAACCGAACCCACTGATTTTTAATGTAATACATACAAATGGTGGGATTTGTTTTGATAGAATATTGCCTTTAAAGAACAGTTAAAAAATCATGGAAGTAAAGTCAAAGACTATTAAATAGGATGGTCCAGATGCAACCTCTGGTTCAGCATGCCTCTAAACTGCCGACTGCCATGAGCAAGCATTAATGCCATGAAAACTTTATTCCATTTTTGGCCGGTTTTTACATTTTTTCCCTAGCCATCTGCTATGGACTACTCTAAGAGACAGAAAAACAGGGTCTAGAAATGGACTCTAGCAGTTTTCTTATGTAAACCTGCCTTGTGTTTTTTGGGATTACATGTAGACTCTCATTTGCTGTACATGTTTATTTTTAAATTTTATTTGTGAGCATCTTTCTGCAGTTTTCACAGATTCACTGCAACTGGCTGCCTGTTTAATTTAAACAAAACAAAACAAAAACCAGCCTCTACTTTATATTATTTAATTCTCACAACTTTGTACTTTTGTATTTTACTCAGGTTTTTATTACAGAACAATAGCTCTAGACCTTCGTTCTCTAAAAGGACACCAGAAACTTATATTAAATAGTTTTAATTCCCTCTAACTATTCTCCATTGTCCAACACATTTTTTGAGATCCTAGAAAATACCATTTCTTTCCTTATTGATTTTTTTTTTTACTATAAAACAAAGCATTGATTTTCTTCCTTCTGTCCTGTGTTTCTAATGGTACTTAAATTAAAATGGTTCATTTGTATGCCACCTTACCAGACTAATGCATCCTTCTTGTCAGACCAGCATTACCAATAATAGAACGTAGGACCCTCCATTTAATCAGCGACCTGATAAATGGTGTGCCGGTTGACAAGAGCAATAGTTGGATTCAGTCTTCCTCTGTGCCCTTGGGCAAGTCTCTTAATCTGGCCTACCCTTCAATTCTATGTGTACCGAATAGGGAGACTGTTTATCTATCCCGTACATGTTTGAGGATGATAAAGATCCATTAGTGAATGTTACATGTGCTCAAATACCTCTTGCAGAGGCATAGCACATGATCCCACACTTTGGATTCAGAAGAATGAACATATCACAGTTTCACTGGCATCACCTCTCTCATCACTGCAGTAATCAATACATTCTTGAAACTGTAATATTCATCCTCTCTTGCTGAAAAGTCTTCTACTCTTCAGATGCTATTCACCATCACTGAATAAAATTTGTTTTTACACAATATGCAGGATTTTTAAACTCTCTTGAAAATAATTTGCTACCACTTATTTTGCTTCCTATGTTTTTTTTTTTTTTTTTTTTTTTTTTTTTTCCCCAGCTTCCTAGCTCGGCAATAGCTGCTAAATAGACCAATATTACCATTATGTCTTGCAGAATTATTAGATACACTCATGTTGTGCCTGTTTGCCTAACATTTCTGTCACTCCCCAATAGAAAGTAATGCTTAGCTAGCATTTATTCATTTTCTCTGTTTTATTTGCCTCTTGGAGTGTCTTGGGGGTTTTGAAGGTTTTTTGTTTGTTTTGTTGTTTTGGGGTTTTTAATTTTAATTTCAGCTTTAGCTTGTATTTTTTTTTTTTTTCTGCCTTAATGTGAGGTGATGCAGATGCATCCAGGTGCAAAGTAGGCCAAAATAACACAAATGTGAAGGGTTTTTGAAACAGTTATAAAGACAACCCATTACTCAGAGATTTGGTAATAAATTAAGGACCTTTTATATCTCAGGAGAGGGTTCCACAAACTAACAACTCAGGACTGAGTACTGGAAGAAGCGTTCCCAATAATCAAAGTGCTGTTTCTGTCAGTATGAGCCCTGCCAAAAGAAAACGTCTGCAGAGCTGGATTTACCTCCAGCTAGTGCTTAGATGCTGAAAGAAGACCTAGTGCTATAGGATTCATACATTTGGTACAACTCAAAACCACATGGTAAATACATGATGAAATAGAACCCATTGACTATGGCATTAGAGATCGCTCCTTTAAAAAGACTAGTTTCCTTGCTGGAGGAAGACAGGTGTAGAACTGCACGGTCTAGTAATAACAGCACTTGGAAATTCATCAGGAAACAGGACCTCTGTCAAGCACCGCTGGCCTGAAACAGTTCCTGATCAAAATGCCAAGACCAGATTTTACAGACCAGGTTCCAATAAGTAACTCACTTGAAATTGTTTGTCCTCAAATTTTTCTAGAGCTGCTTTTTCCTTATGCTTATGTTGTACAATACTGCCATGGCTGAGGTTTATAAGCATAGGGGTGAGAAAAGAGTGCCATTCCTATGGATGAGATGTGAAGAGAATAAAATGCTCTGATAGAAGGAAGTTTCTTAATGTTTTTCTTTCATTAAATTCTGTATCAATTCAGGAAGGAAAATATTTAAGAGCGATTGAATATAGTGAAGAAAACCACATTTAGAAGAAATCCATTTAGAAGTAGACTAATCCATTTATGCAAAGTTGTAATACAAAGTACATCCAGGTAGTAACTCATTTGTACTCTTCAAAGACAATTTTGCCAGTAAAATTGAGCATCAGAAGAAATGAGCACCACACAATAGAAAAATATAGTGTGAATCATTCATACTTGTCAGAATTTGCTGATTCTGTAGAATGTCTCCTGAGCCTAAAATGTGTTTTTAAAAAACTGAAAAGAAGTCTTAAAATACTGCACTCAAATTGACAGTCAGCACCTTATCTTTTTTTTTTTTTCTTGAGCAATAAAAATAAAGTGTAGAGCTTACTAGTTACAAGTACTTATTAAATGGCTAATGAAAAAAAGCAGGCCTAAAAGTGAAAGAATCTCCAAATACATGGGCTACAGCTTAAAGAAAAAGGAGTTGCCTCTCTTTCCTGTGCACTACAGCATTGACCATCTAAGTCACATGAGACCTGTTAGCAGCTATGGGAATTGCACATGAAGACAATTAACTTACAGGCAAGTGTTCCAGAGGAAGATGTGATCTTCAGGGGTACCTGCCATGTACAAGGGAGTGGGCAGAATGTAATGAAATTCTTCTCAGGATGAGAACCATTCAATTGGAAAACTATTTATTTGTTGAATTGCACAGGGCTGATACTGAACTGTGAAACTTTTACAGACCTCTTAATTTTTCAATAATAGATTCACACCCAAGAAAAAAACGTATTGATAAACTGCTGTGAAACAGGTTGGTGGTTCCCCTCATGGGAATTAAAATCCTATAGTGTATAAACCACCATTCACATAAACCATTGCTGACACTAACTAGCATCCTTAGTTATAGTGCTAGTAAATACAGTGGGGATTCAACTGGCACAAAAAGCTCAACAAACTTCTCATTTTGTGTGTCAGCTTCATTCAGCCAGAAGTACAGGGATGAGCAGTGTAGTGGCATGTTGATCCGTTATGCAGATTAAAAGGATTTTCCCATATTAGCTTGAAATGTTCCACCAAGACTAAATCCCTATCAGTATTTAATTAAAGGCAAGCCATATATGACAGCTTTGTTAATGGTCCATGAAGCACCTCATACAAATGACTCTGGCTGCTATGTGTAAGCTTCAGGTTTTCAGATGTTTATGGCTGTGTAGAAAGCGGCTGTGTTGATGGAAATCTCTCAGCTAAAAAACAGTGAAACTATCTCAAAATATACCACCTTGTGCATGCAACGAATGAATAAATAATGCAGGATGCTACAGAATCTTTAACTGTTTGCAGCAGCAAATAAACCACATCTCAGGATAGTAGTGTATAACCTTGATAGTTCA
>NW_010118184.1:6894-29467 GCF_000699245.1 Pterocles gutturalis
AATGCAGATGAATAGAGAAACTGATGTTTCACATTTCAGCAAGCTAATGTAAGGCAGTCTCGGTCCTGGGAGTGGAGACAGTTCAGGCTAAATAATCTCTGCTGATCTCTCCCAAACAAAAAGAATTTTCCCCGTTCATACTATGGGTAAACAATGCACAATCACAACTTCTGTCTGGTTAAAATTGAAAGCAGTCAATTAATTTAAAATTAATGAAGTCTACCTGGAACAAACTTCACAAGCTAAAGTGAGAAAATGATGTAGCACAGTGAAAGGATCTGATTAAAGTGGTAGAGTGTTGTGATAAAAGTGAGGAAGCCAGCAGCTGGGAAGCCAGACTGAAAAAGGAAAGGATCAACACTTTTTCATCTGGAGAAAGAAAAAAAAAAAAAAAAGAAGTTGCCTAACACACTGCAGCAGGTTTGATTTTGTCCTCTTTCTGTCCAGAAAATCCCTATGTGGGGAAAAAAAAATAAAATTATAGTGAGCTTCATCCTGCTATCCACAGGTAGGCAGAACAACAGGGCTCTAAAACTGAGATCAGGTCATTAGTACAGGGCATTAAATACTTGTGCATTTCAGTCTATCTTGGAGCCCACGTAACTTCTAGACAGCTCTGGAAATGTTTGAACTCGTCATCTCCCTGGGGTTTTCCCATTAATACAGACTCACCCTAAAACTGTAGAATCTTTGATACCCATCTATCAGGTCCTACACTTTATCATTTCCACGTTTAAACCTGTGTGAAGTACTCCAAGGGCGTATTCATGTCTGCTTTATGCTGTGCATGGTCAGAGGAGTTCCCCTGTTGCTATTGCCAGGGACTGTTTAACATCTTCATACCTTTTTTTCGCTTTGATTTTGCATAAAGAGGCCAGAGCAACGGTGCTGATTGGCATGGGAGCTCTAACAGAGCAGTGTCTCCTTGAATTAGGTACAGTGCATGTATTTGCATTAATGTTCACACGTCCTGTGATGTGAATGTGTTTGTGAAATCAAAAAACTTCCATCCGACTGACACACTGTATCCCAAAGAAAGTGCCGTGAATAATCCATTGCATAAAAGGAAACAAAAGTGCAGCATATAAAAGGCAACATATTTAAAGCTTGTTCATTTAAGAGACATTGGAACAAGAGCAGAAATCTAATACTGTAGTTTCACATCCAGTCTAGGGCATTTGTGCTTTAATGCCTGGCTGGTGCTGGGAACTTGACTTCATCCATTCACATTTTCATTTCAAGTGTCCACCCTTTAAGTTCACTGGGGAGAAACAGTGAAGATACTGTGCATGGAGCAACAAGCTCTAACTGTTCATTTAACCAGCAAGGCTCAAAGCAGACTATTAAAGTACTAACTATTTTCCTCCAATACTGGAACCACAAATTTTCATAATAATGGGATTTATCAGTCATTGAACTCTAGTTTAATGACAATGGATTTTACATTACAGTGCTTCCCATTTCCAATAGCCTTAAAAATTCCTGGGGAACTGCTTATTTTCTTGACATTTTTGACTTGAGTCCTCAGTCAGGAAGTTCAGAAGAAAAGCAGAAATGAAGTAGTTACTGAAGTTGACCTAGGTAGACCAGAATTTGATTATCGCTTATTATTTGCAGACTTTCTTAATACAGCGTGTGACAACAGAGTTAGTGATATTTGGTGGATGGCCTGATCTGTACTTACCACAGCAAACAGCAGAGCTCCCCTTCACTTCTACAGTGCACAGAGACACTAAATTATCCTCTTTTCTTTACTTAGCAAAATTTCCAGCTATCAAGCAGAAAATCCCTAGAGTTTCAATTGTTTATCTCTACTTTTCGCATTCTCAAGTCTGAAAATATCACAGTTTCAGCCACTGGTGGGCAAGAGTTTAAAGAGAAAGTATTTCCTTATGTTAAAAAATAAATTGTGGCCTTTTTTTGAGCAGCATCACAGATAAATTGTAGCTTGAAGCCCAGCTCTCATAAAGGTCAACATTTGTTTATCTGCTGAAGACCAATTTTTTGACTTGAGAATTAAGAGACTGAGAGAATTGCTCACTAATGATGCACAGCAGGTCAATACAGCCCCTTCTGCAGCACATTTTGAAAGCACATGGCTATGACTTCCAAAAAGATGATGGCAGTGTTTAGTACCCAAATCCTAGTGCTGTCTTCCCAGATAAAATATCTGACTCCTTCAGCTTTCTTTGAAGGTATTATTCCTGCACTAGACACATACGTGAGAGTGACTTGCCTGTATTTTGTGCTGCTTCTCTCCTCATTACAGCTGACACAGCCCAAGATGAAGAGCTGGATTTTCTGAAGCCATGTTTATTTCCTGAAAACTCAGGGAAATGGGAAGACTCGGAGATCATGTGTATAAACCAAAAAAACGTTGTTCTCCTCCTCACGCCCAGACAAAACCCCAAACAGCCCAGCACTTCACGCCATACACAGCATATGGGTTGGCACTAGAGTCTTGTTTGGCAAGATGCTACTTAAAATAAAATTGAAAAAAAAAAAAAAAAAGCACAGTCTCTGCAAGCAAAGTCTTACACACAGCCTGGCTGAACAATCTGCTGAAGAGGAATATATACCCTGAAGAAATTCTTATACATGTATTCACTTTCAGCATTTTTCAGTTCATCTTCCTCCCTGAAATAGAAAATAACCCTGCATAATCTTATTCTCTTGAGAAAAATTAGTCTAGATTTACTTTTATATTAAAAAACCCCAATTTGCCACACAAAACCTGCAGAAAGAGGGTAAAGGAGGCCTTGCTTTGTGGGAGACATCATTCTCCTGGTGGCTAGCCAAAGGTTTGTTAGACTGAAGCACTGACGACTTATTTTCCTAGTCAGCAGGGCTCTGAAGACACTGAGGGGGAAGCTGGTGTTCCCTCTTTTTGCTCTATGGGGCAGAGAGCAGACAGGAAGCTCGTTGGGACTGCTCCATGGTGTAGTTCATGCAGGTTCTGGTACAGAGTGTGTCTCCTTCTACCCATACTTGCAGGGCAGCCCAGCTACAACCTGTGGCAGAGCCACAGATCTCTTGTCTGCTACCATTCTGGCCAGGTTATCAAATTTGGTCTTCCAAGAATCGCAGTTTGTCATATTTTTATTCTATCTGTAGTAGCTACAAAACCAAGCAAGCTGGCTGGTGTCTCTGCAGCAGCCCCCGAGGAGCTGAAGGGTGCCAGCAGTTTCCTCTCATGTCTTGGGGATGGGGGGCTAGACAAGCAGAGAAAGGCACTGCTTAGCTCCCGACTCCCAAAACAGCAAAGAGCATGCATAATGAGATCAGAAGACAACATTTTCTGCAAATGGGAAAATCCCTGTATTCAGTTTTTTGTAAAAAAAATTACCTTTTCCTTCCCATAAATGTAATATTGATCTAATGTGTGTGGTTTTTAGTCTGGAGAGAGGCCCTGCCCTCTAGGAAATGCAGCTCGTTTGCCTGGGTTAAAGTAGCTACATGATAATTTGCATTTTACAGATGCTGAATTGCTTTGGCTCCCACTTCGTCTTAACTGGAATATTCTCTTAGGTTTGGAAAACCAAATGCTATATTTTGCTCTTGCTTGTGCTTTCAAATTTAATATGCTCATGCTATTTGAACTGAAAATACTGTGTCATTATTGAATTTCCATATGAAAAACCTGTGCATATAATAGAGTTATATACATATACTTATATGAATATTATGCATACATGCATTAGATTCATATATATCCCATTTTTAAGATTGTTAAAGATCCTTTTATTTCTTCAGCTGTACAGAATATTCTTTCTCTAATAAATGCATTTGTGTAAAAAAAAAGTTTTGAATAATAAAAGTGAATAAATACTTTCCAATTCCAAACCAACACGAGACTGTGAACATTATTTTATTCAATGTTAGCCATACTGTAGCACTGTTTATGTATGTACACTGGCATCTGCATAATCTGTTTTAGAAAACACTGACTGTGATCGTACTTACACCCCAACAATTACTACAGGAACAGTGAGATAGATGACATTTTAGGTGAAGGAAGTAAGCACACTACAGTTACATTTGTCCTTTGGTAGAGTGTACTGAGGAAAATTTTTTCAGGACTTCTCGATCATGATATCCTGAAACTCCATAAGTTTTTTGGAATTTTCTGGAGGCAGTGGACGTCCTCTGGTTCTTCAGCATGTGCTCTCAGACTTTGCGAGAAATGATGAATGAAGCATTTCTGTTTTGGCAGCTGTGAGCTCAGAGTACGCAGATATTTCCCCACTCTGTTCAGCAGTGTTTAATGCATGAGACGTCATGTCTCATACCTCGAGCACAGGGTTCATTTGTCTGTCTGTGCTTTACATCTCCCCTTCCCCGCCACAGGTTCTCACAGCTGCTCTTGTGGTCTCCAAGCAATAAAGAAGTTACAGCTTCGCATCGAAGGGAGGAAGTTTTCCCTCATGGAGCTTCCTACCCAGGAAGCATGTCTAGCTGATATTTTCAGCAATGTCTTCACATCAGACATCCCACACTGTAGCGTGCCTCACTGCGAAGGTGTGTACCGTGGAGCTGAGGGATTAGGAAGGCCTAAGCTGAGACTTAATGCTGATCATTTAGGTGACACCAGGGCAGCAATTGCTGCATCGAGGGTTGCAGGCATCCCCTTGCCGTATCATTTCTCTGTTTTCTTGTCTGATGTCTGCTGACATGTCTCCATCAACAGGTAATTGTTGCACGGCTACTCAGAAAAGGAGATTTGATATAAAGGAGTTGCAAAAACATAGTGTGACCTGTCTGCGGGTTGGAAAGGTATGAACTCAAGCACAGAAAGAGAGGTCCACAGGGGGTTACAGATAAAAGGTGAAGCAGAGACTTTTGGACTGATTTCTTACCTCTAAGCAAATAAGCAGTGTATCCCACTGGCTTCTATCAGATAGTTCTCCAGGACCACAGTTTGGAGGTTTGATCTCCAAACCTCAGGTGCCTTCAGGCAAAACTGTCTCCAGCCCCCTGGGAAAAATCTAGTCCAGCTCTCATGATTTCAGCTTTCTTTAGCAGCGGAGTAGGGAAGACTGTCCCTGAATCTCGAGACAAAAAGACAGTGGTATTACATGTTATCACATGGAGGCACCAGCTTCATGTCATTTCTCCCTTAGTGATAGAAGACCAAGGCTGGGGTGTAGGAGGTGCTGCTGGCAGTACCTTTCCTGCCAAAAATGGGATCCCCGGTTTGTGCGTCTTGTATATTCACTTCCCTTGTCCAACTGTCATGAAAGGAATTCTGGGTAGAAACCTCAGGCAAATCCAGCTTTTTAATAATTTTTTAAGCTCAGCATTTCCCGTTACAGTAGCAGAGAAAACAGTGACTTCCTTCTCTTTGGAGACAGTTTTTCTGGAGTTTTAGGTGAATAGCTTGAGTAATTAAAGTAGTTCTGTTGTTGTTGGGTTGTTCTTCCCATGTTGGCTAGCATCATATAGCAACATCCCTCTCAGAAGGATTGACTCAAGCTCAATAGCACATCACTTTACTTCATGGCTCTCCCCTCCCATCCTCTCCTCTCCTCTCCTCTCCTCTCCTCTCCTCTCCTCTTTTTTAATAAGCAAAGATAGTATATAGAATGTGGGAAGGACTGACATCAGTCTAAACTACAGGGATTAATAAATCTACACTACTAAAACAATTAATGAAAACTTTTTTTTCTTTTTTCCTAACAGGTGAGTATTTGGTGCTGGTGTACTCCTCTGGAACATGCTTTCTTCTGGAAAACATGCTATGACATCAAAATGAAATGTAAGAGGTTTGACAGATGCCCTGCTCCTCTCCAGACAGTGCCAGCCCCTCTCCTGCTGTCGGTCCCTGGGGGCCATGCCCGTGAGGCAGTTCCATGGCATGCAGGGAGCATGGCAGCCACACAAAGCCAGATGCTGACAGACACAAGCATCATCCTGTCCTGATCCAAAATCAGGGAGGTGGTGGTGGTCATAGGGGCTCATGCTCTCCCCCAGACGGAGGCATGACTGTTCACACTGACTGGTTTCACCTTACACCATGCAACATCAGTGGTGTATCTTCTTTGTGCACAGTTCAGTTTCCAAGCAATCTTCAGGACAAATATCCCACAGTTCAGTCTCTCACACATCCCCCACCCACAGAGATGCTGCCCTATACAGTCTCATTTGTCCGCCACTGAGCTCCTTCTCAATCAAATGGCACCAGGTGTTTAAGCTTAAAGTTAAAGCCCTGCAGTATTATTAATATGGAAAAAACCCACGGCACATTCAAAAGGATTCTTCCTGCCTGTGGGAATGTTTTATGTCTAGACAGGGTTCCCTAGAAGCGTAGACTTCTTGTAGTACCACTGGCGTGACCTTTATCATTTACAATCGTGGTTAGATGGAAATACAGATCCAGATACTCAGGATCCATTTCTGAAACTTTTATTTGGCTCTGATATCATTGCAGACTTTGCTTTTTCCAATATTTTCACACTGCCTGTAGTAAAGTGATGAAATAGCCATAAGATGACAACATTTAAGTATATGCCTATACTACATTTGCCAGCTAGGAGACCAAATGACCCTAATCTTGTTTTAAGGCCAAGGGCTCTACTAGAGAAGAGATTGATTGGTGCCCAAACAGGCCATCTCCCACACTGACATCTACAACAGCTCTACTGACAGGACCTCACCTGGAGTTAGGCCACCTCGATTTTGGTCCAGGCAGTTTTGGCTAATCCTGCCTATTATTCATCATAAAATAATTAATTAATTGTTTGATGGTCATTTTTACAACCAGGACAAAAGTCACAGTACATTAACCACATAGTTAATGAAGTATTTGACACAAGATTTAGGTGAATTTGGTATTTAATACTTATGTTACATCTCTTTGCCTGTTCATTGCAAATAAGCTATTTCTAGAGGAGCATGGAGACTCAGAAAGACCCCCGCTTCTGGCTTCTGGTATATCTTAATTTTTATTCTTTATCCTCTGATAAAAGACACTTTTCACTCTGTATTACAAATATATTTCCTTCCTATCCAGGCTATTTTTCAGACTCTAACATTTATGCATTTGGAGAGAGAGTGAATTAAAATAAAAAATAAAGATAAAAATAACAATTTTGATAAAGCCCTAATAGAAAGCTGAGAGAATGCAAAAGAAATGAGAGCCATTAGAAATGAGTTTCAGCCTAGCAACTGGAAAGTTAGTCAGCTAGGATATGGGGGATATGATTTCAAATACCTTCCTTGTTTCATTTTGACAGTGACTGTTCATGTTAAAGCAGTAACAGGAATGGCACTAGGGCTTGATTAATAAGACATCTGAGAGGATGAGATCTCACATTCAATTCCCTGTTTTTAAAGTACAAATTGCCTTTTATTGTTTTTCCACACCTTGAATTAAAACAAATTATTTAACAATAACATTTTAGCCATAAACAATTTGTTCACTTTGGTAGTTTTGACAGAAACTTAATAATTTTAAAGGTCTGTGAAAATTGGGGATAAAAGACTCTATATTATATTTAAAGTAATGGCATTGTAAGCGTTTGTTGAAAATCTGAGAATTCAGCATGTCATCAAGGTGGAATATGTGAGGAAAAAATAGAGCCATAATAATCTAGATAATAAAATAAATGTGTTCTGACAAGAGGAATGCTCCATGGCATTATATTTGTTAGAAATACCGGCTAAAGGATGACCTAGCTAAAGCCATTTGCATGCCTTCTGAATACAAGTGATCCGAATGTTGTAAAGTGGTAATAGAAACATACCTATAAATATACTTAGCATTTTTTTACAGGATTTAATCAAGGTATAAGCATTTAACAGAGAAGGTTTATTCAAAAGTATACTGCATAATATGCACATACAGATATTATTAGATTTGCTCAAATATTGTGTCCTACATGTATTATCTTCTAGGCCTTCAGTAGCCACTGTTATTCCAAAACATACTGTTTTTCTCTGTGGGAATGCACTAATAGGATTTTCTTCTTCTTGCCTGAGAGTCATGATCATAGCATTGGTAATTTCAGGAAACTATGAATGCACTTTATGCACTAAAATTAGATGTGTGTTTATGTAAGTGTTTGGCACGTACAAGTAGCCAAACCATATTATTTTATCACAGACTTCACTGGAAATTTCTAACTGTCTGAGGACACTATCAAACTAAATATTCTAGAAATTCAGGCCGTACTCTTCTGCCAACAATTTCTAAAAGCATATGACTTGTAGAAGTAGTTCATAGCCACAGAAGCACACATGAACCCTAATGAAGACATGGATGTGTATCAAAATGAGATTAACATTTTCCAGCACATATTGTATTTATTAGGAATCCGTATGCCAAACACTTTAACTGATCTGTTCATAAGAACTTTTATAGAGTTTGTGAGAGTGAGCTGGGACACGCTGCTCTCTGGCTCAGGTGCAAGGCTTCATTTAAACTTTATTTAATGCAGAGGTGTTCTCCTGTAGCTTCATGAATAGCCTCTATTAAACATATTCTTTCCCTCTTTTGTTAATTGTTATATAGTTTGGAGGCTGCCTTCTGTGCCTGAAGCTTCTGCTTTGCAGTTCAGGTCTCACATACTCCCTCGTGCTGGGATGATGCTGTTTCACTGTGCGGCCATGGCGAGCAGAACTATTAATAGCTCGCTCCCTCATGCTGCACCTACTGGGCCCTTGTGAACAACCAGAAGAACCACAGCTACATAGCACAAGGTGTCTTTCTGCTATGTCCTTTAACCATTTCCCAGCTACTCAATGTATTTGATTACACAGTGCAAAGCACATGAAGAGGCACACTACTCTAAAGAGCACCTGCGGGAATTCAGATCTCTGGTTCCACGTGTCGTCTCTGTACCTATCTGTATCAAACTGCTTCATTTACAAAAGAATGATTTACTTTTTCTTGCCTGCAGCCAGGGCTGTTTCCAGGCACAATCAGAACTGGCAGCAAGCTCTCAGGTCCAGGACCTTGTTCTCCCCGCTGCTCATGCACCCTGCAATGCCAGAGCTGCTGCTGCTTTGCTCAGATAAGGGAGAGAAGCAGAGCTGGGAAGCAGCCTGGCAGCCTCCTTCCAGTGCTTCCCAGCAGCAATCACAACCTGTCTCCTACCCTCATGTTGACAGGAGAGGCAGCAGACTCTGCTGCTCTGGAGTCCCCCTAATCCTCACTGTCCAGAGCAGTTTCAGCCTGCTGCTGTAGGACCCCTCATCTCGGTCATCCCTCCCAGCCCATCTTCCTCCTCAGGTGATGGCCAAATCTGCCCTGCAGCCAGAATCCTGTGTTGCCTTCCCACATGGAAACACCTGAGCCTGATCTACAGCAGGCTCAGGTCTCTCTGAGTATTCCCTTTCTGTTGTGCCAGCGCTGGCTCTGCAGACCGATGTACACACATAAGGAAACTTGCTGAAATCCACTTTTTTTCAGCTGGCTTGTTCAAGGAATTAGAATGTGATTAGCCTCTTGTTAATGACCTATGGGGAGTACCAGAGACCAGTTATCTATCCTTAACAGGCATTGCACTCAAGATCATTTTGCTTCAAAGCTGAAACTCAACAGTAGGTCACTTGATAGGAGAACAGATGATTTTTGAAGACGGGTACTGAGGGGTGCCCTTTTGCTCACTCTCACTAGGAGAGATAACTCCCAGCTGCAATCTTCTTGCAGCACATGCAGCTGCATAACAGATAAATGGATTCACCAACCTGCTTCATAAATTGCGGAAATGATATGAGAAAATGTGCTAAAGGATGTATAATCCCGGAGGTGGGAAAATAGGAGCAGAATGTGCAGATTGCCCTCCCCATGACAGGATATAACTGGACTAAATTGGAGAGTGGTAGACCCTCAGGTTTTCTCATTATTGTGAGCTGATGCAATTGAAAGATTACAAGGAATATCTTTGTGAGACTATTTCCACAAGCATCTGAAGAACAAAGCCACCTTTAAAAAAAGAAAAAAAAAAAAAAAACAACACGATGACATAGAGGCTGAAGAAGCAGGGATGTAGAAAAAAGAATTTCCCTTCAGCCCTTTTAAGTCCTTCCTGTCCTTATCTATCTCTGATTCCCTCCTTTTTCATACATCCTCCCCAGCCATTTTACTATTTATTTATTTATTTATTTACTTACTTATGTTGTCTGCAGAGGGGTAGGGAGCTTTCTGAAACTCAGGAAACAGCTGAGAAATCCCAGGGAACAATACAGCAGAGCCTTCCTTTTCTAGTCTGCCTTGCTTTGAAGAAGCCAGGTATGCACAACAGCTTTTTTTTTTTTTTTTTCTCCCCACAGACAAGCCAGCCAGGTTCAACTCTGCATAGCTGGGTTTGGAGCTGTGGCTTTTTCTGCCTCTTCTGCTGAGGGATGCAGCGAGAGCACCTGAGCAGGAGCTTCTGATGAGGAAGGAGGAAACATGGGCATTTGCAGTCGCTGTCACGGTCAGGGTAGGAACTTGGCAGATAAATTCCTCCTTCTGTTTCAGTCCAAAGTGACAGCTCCCACACACATCGAGCGCTGAAACACAAGTTTTTGGTCCTTCCTCAGGTGAACCACAGCATGCAGCCTGCTGGTGCTTTAGTAGGAATAAAGGTGCCAGAAAAGAAAGTTTACAACTCATCCTTCGATGAATTCAAACTCCTACACCATCCACCAAGACACGGACAGAAATTGTTAATGCCAGATATCAACACAGGCAGTATATTATTCCTTTCTTTTGACTCACAAATGAGGCACCAGTGACTCTAACCAAACCAGACACCTTTTATAACTTATTTTGAATTATTATCTCTTTCTCCTTCCCCTCCTCCTCATGTTAGGCTCTTACTGCAGTTCATTTACAATGTTCAGCATATAATAACTGTGATTAGCTTCAGAAAAAGAGCTGAGGCTGCTCACTAAAGGACGAATATTCTGCAGTTTAGGGAGAGAAAATGAGCTTGTATGCAGGACTGGGGTGGAAGATTCAGGGAAGGTTTCAAGACTGTTAGTTTTTTTCCTGTTCTTATTCAAAGCTTTGCTATTCACAGGGGAAATATTCAATTAGGAAACCTCTATGGAGCAGAGGGAGAACCCAGCAGGTGAAGAGTCAAATCTCTGCAATCAGCACTGATAAAGGGCTGTTATTTTGGCAAGTGGGATAAAACCAAAAAGCATAAAAGGCTGCAGCAGGAGGCCTGAAATGGACACTGAGCACTCTCCTTACTCAGTGAGGATGTGTTTGCCATGGTAAGTCATGCATGATTGTTGGAGGCAATATTCTCTGATTTTTCAAGAGTCTGAGTGGAGCATTTTGATTCATTTCACAGGGTGTCCTGTTTTCGGCTGGGACAGAGTTAACTTTCTTCATAGCAGCTAGTGAGAGGCTGTGTTTTGGATTTGTGCTGAGGAGAAGGCTGATAACACACTGATGTTTATAGGTGCTGCCAAGACAGACAAGGACTTTTCAGCTTCTCTGCTGTGCCAGTGTCTGCAGGTGCAGGAGAAGATGGGAGGGAGCACAGCCCCAATTACTAGCCTAGGATTTGACCTTAGTTTTAGGATTGAGACCCAAATTGGCCAATGGTCTATTCCATATCATGCATGTCATGCCCAGTATATTGTGAGAGGCTATCTGGAAGTTCTGTCCTTCTTTGGTTCCCCCTCTGCCCCCTCTCTGTCAGCTCTTGGACTCTTGGACTCTTTACTTTTCCAGGTTTGCTGTTTTGGGACTCTCTCTTTGCTCCAGGGTTATTAGCCAGGAACAGGCTGAGCCTTGGTCATTGGGTAGTGAGCAGCTGGACTGTGTATCACTTGTATATTTGTAAATTTGTATAGTGGTGTATTTGTATATATTACTATTGTTATTATTATCAATATTCTATTTAATTTTATTGTAGTTTAGTTATTAAATTGTTCTTATGTCAACCTGTGAGTCTCTTTTCCCTTTACGCCTTTAGTGCTCATCCTCATGTGTGGGAGCAGGGAGGATGAGTGAGCTGCTGCGTGATATTCGCTGCTGGCAAAGTGGGTCAAACCACAACACAGGTCTTCTGTGTTGGAAGAGTGGTTCAGATAGTGGTGACAAATGGCTCTGTTGTTTGGGATTCAATGTCTGCTCAACTGTAGAGAACCATCCAAACCAGATACAGAAGTTGTAGGCTCAGTTCAGCATATGTTGACCAATATTTTTATAAGTTTTTATAAGCCAACCCAAACTAACACTGTATAAGCACAAAGAGCAATAGAGAAAAGCCAGGAGTGTGGATATAGTGAGTTACATATGAGACACTTGCAGCTATTAGCATGATGAAATAAATTGGTTTAATTTCTCAGCCAGAAGTTCTCAAAAGCTGAGTCTGGATAATTAAATAAAACGCAGATCCATCTTTATCCAACTTTTCTAGGAAGGCCACATACTTCTAATGATAGAGTACCCTATAGCTACATTTCTTGCTTCACCTGGTGTGCACTGTGATGTCTGATAAACCTGTTCAGCTCTCATTGTTGAGTTTTTTTATCTGTAAAGCAGGATTAAAATACTTCCTGCCATCCCCTGAAGCACACAATGGATGTATACACCTCAGGATGGAGACAGTGATGAATTGTCTTTGTGAGCCAATTTAGAACTGAAACAGCTTCAAGTGGACTTACTAAGTAAGCCCAGTGACATCAGAGTAATATTGTGTACAATAAAAGACTGTCCTAATCTGCAGAATCAAATTGTTTGGGAAACACTGGATTTTTCCAGTGAATGTGCATACCCTTTAAAACTACCCACATACATTTTAATCCTAAAGAAGTTAATAACATGTTGATACTAGTCTACTTAGCACATTGTGAGAAAGTATTCATTATAAAGTGATCAAACCAATCATACAGATGATACAATCTACTAAGGAGACAAAAGCCCTGAAAAACAGTAAGAGACTAGCAGCTCTGCTATATATGGAGTGTGATGCTGACAAAAGCCAGCTAATTATTGCAGTTATGCCTCAATAATTTATAAAGCCAGCCATTTCCCCAAAAGTTCTATTGATCTCCTTGACTCCTCAAGGGGAAGAATAAATGTATCAGAAATAAAGTGCCTAGATTCTCCACAAAGGGGTTCAAATGCATGGCTAATGCAGATCTCCAGTCCTTTGAGACAGATTAACTGAAAATTTACATGGCTGTTTGTTTGAATGAGCATCCTGAATTTTGGGGTATGTCTCTGAGCTCCATAAGGGTGACTGTGGAAAACAGAGAATCTTATGTGTCCCAAAATAGTTTTCCCCAGTCCACTTACAGGCCTTAGACAAACGTAATAATAATACTCTATCGTACAAATATGGCCTGAAATTTTCAGAACGATTTAGTGTTTAAATGTCTAAATATAAAATTTTAGCCTTTCAGAAGGTCCTAGCCACTTGTCCCTGAAAGTTCTGTCTTTATCTGGTATCTCCAGTTATTATAAAATTACTAGCTTTTTAAATTTTTTTTCTGTAGTCTGAGGGTTTGTTTGCCTCAAAGTAAAAATCCATTTCATATATACTTATATGAAGTTATCAATAAAGTCTGTTTTTAATTTACCTTTCCTTCCTGTTTTAAATTTCTGTGTCCTCCTTCCAAATTAGTTCATTGGTTGCCTCTTTTCTTAGTCTTGCAAATTTTTAAATTTTACAGTGTTTGTTTATACTATGTATTCTGTTGGAGCCAGAGCAAGGACAGTTGAAAAAATAATCAGAAAGGGCAAAAACAAACCCAATGATGGTGCAGGAAAGAACTAGAGGAAATCACAAGTTAATTTGAAGGGTAATACAAAGATAAGCCAGTCTACAAAATCTCTAGGTTTTAATATGTTTGCACAATTTCATTTCATACTAATCAGTCATCTTTGCTATCTTGGAAAGTAGGCAAGAGAATTCACTGAGCAGTTACCAGTTCCTCTCTCTGCCTCAGTTTTTAGGAGAATATTGAAACAATTAAAATCTTGCACCAGTGAAATGTGTGTGCAGACATTTAGCTGAATGCACTTTGAGACATTAAAGTGTTATAAAACCCCAAGAGACAAAGGCATTAAATTTCAACAGTGCTTTTAACAGAGTTTCTTCCAAGCTCTACCTGGTGCCAGATTAGGCTTTTTGTCTCCCATGCCGCTTGGGCGCAGTTGGCTGGTGACTGTATGTGCATACAATACTCCAAAGAGGCAATCAGGGATGCCAAGAGCTAGCGTTCACATCATTTGCTGCATGCAAGTGTGATAAGGAAAGGCCTTGCTGGGCCGTTTACACTTCTCTTCACCCTAGAGGCATCGTTACAGCCTGTTCACCACTGGAAAGGGATTTATTAGCCTTGGATGAAGAGACTTTCTCTAAAGCCAAGGCTGAGGTTTTCACTGACTTTATTGACAAAATTCCACCCCTTTGGGCCCAAATAATTGTGGAGCATCATTTAAAGACCAGTTTCAAATCTCTCTTTTCCAATTAAAATCTCCCCTAGGAGATGGGCGTCTTTTCATTCTCTAATAGAAGCCTCTTCTTTCTTTCTCACAGAGGGGAGTAAGAAATAAACTTCCTCTTCCAGTTGTCGAAAAAATACCTTTTTATCCTTTATTCTAAGAGTACTATATTTACATAATAGAAAATAAGAATTTAGTTGTAAGTCTTTTTTCCTGCTAAAGATTATGTCTAAGATTATGTACGTGATTGGTTGCTCAAAGAATTCAAGTGATCAAAAACTGTGATGATGGCTCTGAGGAAGAGTATAAACTAAGAAAATATGTGCGATAAGTGCCAGAATTGATGGTAGCAAACAAAATATAGACGTGAAGCCGCACAGCCTGAAAATTCAAAATTGTTAGCATATGCAGCAATGCATCCTATCAGTAACAGAGCTCACTAGGAGAAGGACTTCAGGTTATGGAAAGCACCCTCAGGTGAAATGAACATTTGTAGATTTCTCTTTTTTCAGCTCTGCTACAGCTCTCCTTTGATAATTTATTCCCATCCAGTCTCCAGCACATTGTACCCAGTCATCCATACAAACGTAAAGCAAACAGAAACCTATAATGAATTAATCAAGCCATTTTTCCTGTCTCCAAAGAAGAAGAAAGGGGAGTAGTTGTTATCTCTGTTTCAAACACCTGGGTGACAGCCACATAAGTATTTTAAGGTAAATAAGTGAACTGCATTAAAGGAATGAAACTCTATTGAAATGCATGGGTGTAGTCCAGGACTTTGACTGTACACTAAGCAGACTTTTGTTCAAAGTTTCCTATAAGGAACTTTTTCTGCAGCTAGCGCTAGGTGTGCGTATATATTGCTTCTCTTTTATTCTGTCACATTTAACTGTTTCCTTTCCAAGCAGCATTGAGAACACTGATGTTCCACCAGCAAAAGAGGGTAAGTTGCTGGTCCCTAAGGATGCCATAGTATACCATACCCCGAAAACCAGCCCAGGAAAGCAGAAAATGCAATCAGCATGAGCATAAAATGAACTAACTTATGTTTTTGCCATTATCACACTGCAAGAAACAGTGAGAAAGGCAGTTGTAAAAGACCCCAAATAGTATTTGCCCCAGACATCCAACTGAGCGAATTTTTCGATGCTGCACTAACGAGAGGACAATTATGGTTGGGGTTGTGCCTTCACCTGGTTCTCAGGCATGCAAAAGCTGGCTGGTTTATGACTGCAGCCTGCTTAGTCCCTGCAGAGGGAGCAGGAATACCTCATTATCAGAGATGGGAGATTTGCAAGGGGGAATCTTGGATGAGATGTACCTAATTTGACAAGTCTCTTCTCTCCCTCCGTCATCAGAAAGTGAGAACAAACCCAGGGATTTCTGCCATGGGCAATATCTTCTGAATGAAAAGCACCTAAATGTGTATTTTACTGTGGTCTTTTCTTTAGGAACTTAATATGAAAGCCACTGCTGGCAGCCAGTCCTGCCTGTGCAGCAATTGCACAATCAAGGACAGAAGCCCTAGGGGCCTGACAGTGGCTTTCACAAAATCTTGCTGTTTCAATGCAATTTAGAGAGGATTTTTGTAACTTTTGCTTTGATTACTTTCCTAAGGAAAATCCCCTATCGTTTTTGCATTGTTCCTGATCTTGCTGTTTATTTTGTTTCCACTGAGCATGGTTAAGAAAGTAGACATTAATTTTAAATAATTCAATTACTCCTACGGCAGTACATTTGCCTTAAACTCCCTGTTTCTATGCCCAGAGCTATGCTCAGGGCAAGAGAAAACTTCTAATTAGTTGCACAGTTTTGCTCTTTAATTATAGAAGATCTTTGGCTAGAATGACATTCTCAAGCAACGAGGAGAGGCTTATTAAAGAAAGATAAAAAACAAACCTGCGAAAACCAAAAGCCTGGAATCTTCATATATTCCTTATTCTGTTATAATGTAACCCATTATGATAGTGTTGAACAAGGTTGAAAGCCTGGGGGGTGGGAGGGAGAACAGATAACATAGCACATTGGAGAGTGTGAGAAGCACAGCTACTGTCAATACTGATTTTTCTAATTTTCAAGCTCAGTGTTTATCCTAAGAACTGTTCTCAGTTTGCTTAATGTCCTTGCAGGCTTAGCCAAATCTTTAAAAAATAGAATAATAGAGATCTGTGGGAATGGGATGGTGACTAACCTATTTTACATGTTGACCCTGCACTCTTGTTTCTCATGCAAGGGTGCTTGCATTTTCCAGGAAGATTCCCTGCTGACTTACACACTCAATCTGTCTAACTAGCTGTTGGACATCCTTCCCTTCATCTTCCTCCCCCCTCTCTTTAATTTAACTCCCAGTGGCCTGCAATTGTCCATTCTGGTTTTGCAGTGACTGCCTTCGTATCAGGTCCATTCCAGGTTCTTTGGTCTTCCTCACAGTTTGTTTTACAGAACAACAGCACTGCCCTGTAAAAAATGGTTCATTCCTTTTTTGGACACAGATGTAGCAAGTGCTTCCAACCACAGCTCGGCACTTACAGCACCACTGTCAGCTTCCTACTTCTTAAACTGAAGCACTGGAGAGGGAATCTCATCCTATGAAATGATGAATTATCTTACCGTCTTCAGAATGAGTTAGCTCTACTGGCAATGCTCGCTCTGTTTTGCAGCATGCATCAGTAACTCCCCATGGGTTAATTGTGTGCTGCTGGGAATGTGGCAGCAGTTTCTGGCTCTGGGGAGGTTTTTCGGGCAGAAGCAGCATCATGCACACACACACACACACACACACACACACACACAGGTGGGATGTGGAAGCTTCCAAGCCACAGCATCTTTGGCACCAACCCTGACACCACTTTTCATGCCACTGTAAGCACTGGTTGTTAGAAAAGGAGCAAGGTACATGAAGCAGATTATCTCTGAAAAGGTGATACAAGTGCAAAAATAGCTGACCTGAAGGAATCATCAAGATCAGTCATCACAGAAATATGAGCGTATTTTGCCACATAAGGAAACAAATATTCCACTCAATCAAGTAGAATGTAATTGAATATTGCTGGATTTTATCAGTTTTGGGGAACTGTTAGGACTGAAGCTTCTAATAACCAAGAGCAGGAATTTAGTGATTTGGACTAAGTATCACTGGAATGAAAATAAATCATTACAATAGAAAATACTTCAGGTTCAACCACTGTATATGTTTTGTGCAATGAAGCACATAAATTGTGTTTCAGATTGGTATTAAAATATCCTTTAGTGTTCAAATATGCAGTAAGAAAAATATAAGAGAATCAAATACAGAAGGGTAGACGATCAATAGAAGGGCCAAATTCTGACAGATAATGAGCATATTTTTTCCCCTCATTATTTAAGTGAAGTCTTTAAGTGCCCACACCGCACAAAACGTGACTTAGAAGAGTAACTGAATTTCTGTTTAGGTTGTGAGGATAGAGCAAAGTCAGATTGCTCAATCACTACCATGCCATGACAGCAAAATTAATGTAAATGAAAAAGTATGACACAGGACAAACTCTGCTACAAATGTTAAGTGTTTAATACTCCCCAAGTACATGTGCACAGAAAACTGAAGGCTGCATTGCAACATCTATTCACAACTCTGAAGATGGTGTTAAAGTGGCTGCACAGCCCTGGAGTTACGAGCCCCAGGAGTTCAATAATTTCTTATGATGTACCATTTTGTACAGGTTCATGAGAACCAGACCTGTAAGTGGGTCCAGAGGCCCATTGCATTCAGCCTAGTTGCTATGAGCATCGTGCTGCTGCATCCCCTGCCGACATGGTCCTGAGAGGCGTGTGCCTCCCTGCAGGCTCTGGCCAGGATGATGCTAGTTACACCTGCTGCCTAGGAGATGCACTCACCTCACGCTGTCCCTTGGGGTTTTGCTCACAATCTTATTTTGGCTTATGTTTCTTAAACTACCATCTCCATCTCTAAGTCAAAGACTGTCATCAGTTCAGAGAGAGTCTCTGTAGCTTTCCTTCCCCTACAGATGCATCCTTTTCTCATCTAGAAATTTTTCCTCTCAGACCTTGCAGTTATTCTCCTGATCACTTGTTGACTTTGTCTACACCCAGGAACTGTGCTGATCCCCAAATATATCACTTTGCTGACATTAAGCATGGCTGGAATTTTACCCAACTACATGTCATGAATCCTTTACTGCTGTTTTTGCCACAGTGTATGCTGCAAGCTGATTATATTAAACATAGGCAACCACCAAGTGAATAGAGGCAGCAGTTCTCCAGAGGCTGCCTTCAGAGCCTTCAGATGAGTATTAAATTCCAAGAGTCAATAATAATTGATTCAAAATAATTCATGTAATAAAACTGTGCTTCAAATGGTATCATTTCATATCTGTAAAAGCATCCTGTAATGGATCAGGATAAGCAGCCTGTAATGGATCAGGAATTCTTCTCCTAGTACAGTGATGCACAGTCCCCAGATCAAAGCACCTGTTTTCTTCTGGTTAAAGCTTCAGTTTTAAAGGTAAAGTTTTTAAAAGTTTCTTCTGCATTATTAGTAAATTAACACAGAAATAAATAAATTTAACTAAAACCAAGCAAAACCAATGTCATACATAAAACTATAAATGTAGCCAAAGAGGTTGTCTTCTCACCCCCGACTTAGCTCAGGAACACTATTATTATCCTTAATAGTAGGTCGTGTCTTTCCACAGGTTTTTCAATTGAGATTTTGTTGGTTTTAAATCTGAGAGATCCTTCTTAGCAGAGACTAAGGAAAAGAATAGAGAATGGGATAAAATAAGGTGAGGCAATTCCCCTGAGATTCAGGATTAAAGAGTCTTGATAACTACTGCTCCTCTCTCTGTTCCCCTTCATCATCTGGTGGAGAAAAGGTAGTAAGAGATGTGTACAAGAGATGAAGAGAAGGAAGAGGACAGTTTCTCTACTCCTAGGACCAAATCAGCAGCTGCTGGTACAGATCCTTGGGGATGACAACTGGATCAATTTCCCTGCTGCTTATTTTAGAGTCAGCTTTCACCAGACTGCTGTGCTGTTTTCCAATGTTGCTATTCTCCATAAAATCCTCACAGTTCCCTTCCTTGGAGAGCTACTTTTGGAAAATAATGACTCAGCCAAAATGCTTTAAAAAAGTAAAAACTAAGGACCTTGGAGTATTATGACTAAGCAAAATGAGTCTTTATGGAGGACCATTTAAATAACAGTCCTGCACCAGCATATCAGACTTCCTCCTCCCCGACACTTTAGTGTAATTTGCAGACTTGCAGAATTCTGCAGGTAATTAATAAAGACATTAAATATTTTTAGCCTCAGCATTGATTCCTGAGGGATGACACTGGTAACAGGGCACCAGTTGAATTTTGTGACACTGATGAACTACCTTTGAGCCTGATGGTTCAGCCAATCCACCTTGTTATCCACTTATCCAGACAAAAATTCATCACTTTGACTACAGGGAGAGTATGGAAGACCACTGCCTTGCTAAAGTGAAGGTATACAGTATCTTCTGTTTTCCTTATTCACAGAACCATTCATCTTATTGCAGAAGTGTCCTGGTTTCTGCTGGAACAGGTTTAACTTTCTTCATAGTAGCTGTTGTGAAGCTATGTTTTGGATTTGTGCTGAGGAGAAGGCTGATAACACACTGAGGTTTACAGTTGCTGCCAGGACAGTCAAAGACTTTTCAGCTTCTCTGCTGTGCCAGCGTCTGCAGGTGCAGGAGAAGCTGGGAGGGGGCACAGTCCCAACTACTAGCTTAGGATTCGACCTTAGGTTTAGGATTGAGACCCAAATTGGCCAATGGTCTATTCCATATCACGAGCATCATGCCCAGTATATAGAGGAGGATAAGTCTGGAAGTATGCTCTCTCAGGATCATCTCTCTCTCTCTCTGTTGTCTCCTGCTCTCCCGGACACTTGGGATCTTGTCTCTGTTCCAGGATTGTGATTTTGGGACTCTCCCTGCTTGGGGATCGTTAGCTGGGAACAGGCTGAGCCTTGGTCATGGGGTGGTGAGTTTATGTATCATAGGTAGGCCTGGGTTCATAGTGTTAAGCTACTTTTAGGGAGTATGTCTTCCTTTAACAAAATTCTTTCTGCTTTCTGCTTTGCTTCACGCTCCCCGAACCAGCCTCTCTTGGTTGGTGCATGACAGATCTGCTGATGACCTTCATCTAGCTTACAGAGACAGAGCAAGAAGGGGCAGAGACAGTGTTCCAGAAGCCACACGGTGGGGGAGCACAAGGCAACAGGCGGAAGAGTGAGTCTACTGCTTAAAACCTGAGACATGACATGTTACACTCTGGAGTTCAAGGCTACTGCTGTAACGCTGAACTTATACTTTTAGCTCATGCACAGTCCTAGCAAACAGAATGCTCAAGAATTAGAGACACTGGTATAGCAGTAGGGTACAGGTATTTGGAGAGAGTTGATATCCAAATGGAAGAGAAGGTGAAAGGTTTTAAATAAAGTCCCAAAAGCAGACTGTGAAGGATGGAGGCCAAGATCTAGATGTTTATTAAAGTTCATGTAAAATCTGGAATTATTCATGTGGAAGTGTTGAGCAGAGCACAGAACACCAAAACAAGAGCACTTTCTTGGCAGCTTAAGAGATGCCCAAAATGTAGGAGATTTGGCATCTGACTATTGCAGTTTTGAAAGAATTTATAATAAGAGAGTTTTCTGTTAGAAGCTAATGAACTAGGACCATGAAGCACACACAGGAAAGAAAGGCAAAATGAAAGGTGGAAAAGAACAACTCATATCACAGAGCTTTTACGTAGTGTTGCTCCTTGTTGACAGCCATGAAAGGTATCAACCTGCAACTGCATGTCAAGGTGAGTCACAAGAATGCCAACACAGTTTTCCTACTGCCTTTTGCAAGCAGAAAGTGTACAGAGGTAAAGCTTCCTTACAGAAATGTCACTCATTTTTACAGAATAAGAGAAAGTCTCATGAGCTCATGAAGGACCTGTGAGTTTACAGAGGCTAATGAGATTAAATCAGTGTTCCCATTCAAATCCTCTTTTGATTTCCTTTCAGGTGACTAGGACTGCTCTCCTTCTTGCTTTCCCAGTGCTCTCTGGCTCTGTAAAGGCCATGGAAAACCAGTCTCTCTTTGTGGGATATAAACCTACAAAGAAGGTCATTTCATTCATTATTCCCTGAAATACAGGCGGGATTGACTTCTGTTTCACCTCAAACATTTTAGCAGTGCCAATGTAAAACACTAAATCTTTCAGTCATATCCAGAGAGGCTTAAGAAAGATCATGACTTGCAGTAAGGAGTTAATCAACTGTAATAATAACTATAGGGTCAGAATTATATGCATCAATTGAAGACTTCACATTTACCATTAACAAGAAGTAAAATTACATATCAAAACATTCATCTGTTCCTTTCAGTTATTAAGGAGGCAGTGGTCCTTACTAATTTGTTTCACTTTTGTTTTTTTTTCTGTTACAACTGTAGTTTTATACAGATAGCAGTAACATGCAGTTACTCTATGCAGAATGAGATATTTATGACTGCAGTGAAATTTTGTTGCTCAGTTTACATCCTTTCCAGGTGATTGTTTCATAATGCATATATCCTTGGGATACTTCATTAACAGCAACATCTGCTATCAAGGCATTTTAAACCCCGTATTTTTCTGAAAATGAAATCTCTTATCACAAATATATTGAGGGGGAAGGGGCCATCTTCCCCTGCGATGGCCAATGCCTCCACGCAGACAGAGCTACAGACGGCAGAGGCAACTGTACAGACCTTGGTATGTGGGAGGTGCCTAAATTACTCTCCTGGGGTAGGGATGGGAGACAAACCATCCTGCAATAGGTGTGCCCAGGTGGCCCAGCTCCTAGAACAGGTGGCCAAATTGCAGGAGGAAGTGGCAAGACTGAGGAGTATCAGGGAGTGTGAGCAGGAGATAGATTGGTGGAGCTGCACCCTACCATCCCTGAGGCAAAGGCAGGAGACAGAGGCTCCACAAGAAGCAGAGGATCCCCTCCCCTCTTGCCAGCAGGGCGAAGGAAGGGACCTAAGAGAAGGGGGAGAATGGAAACAGGTCTCAGCCCGGGGGGGGCAGGTGAATCCCCTCCCAACCTTCCTCACCTTCCCAATTGCCTTTACACAATAGATATGGGGTACTGCAACTGGAGGGCCAGGAAAATAAGGAGGAA